>NC_068439.1:73389083-73689083 GCF_023373465.1 Oncorhynchus keta
TCTTGTGTTCATGTCTATGCTCTCCAACGCATTTATTACACCTGGTCTTACCCAGGTGAAGGCTGGAGGAGGAGCCATGAGAGGAGGGCAGAGAGGGTGGGGGTGTGAGGGGGGAGTGGCCCGGTGTTAGGCCAATGGGACTGGGTGAGGAGTAGCCCAGGCTGTTGTAGAAGGGCTGACCAATGGGGGTAAGGCTGCTACCACCTCCACGCTTGTACAGGTCCGAGTTGGCCAGCAGGGAGTCCCGGCGAGAGACACTGCTGCTGGTGGAGCTCGACACTATGGGAGAGAGAGATGAAGACGGGGAAATAAGAAGAGGGGAGAGAAAAAAAGGACAGCAGGGCATCCAAAGAGGGGGGTACAGAATCTTTGGAAAATGCTATTAATTGTCAAGAGTGCATGACATCACGTCTTATGTATGCTTTTTGCCATATGAACAATGAACCTGAAGGTTCCTTCTCCACTAACCTGAGGAGCCGAAGCCTCCGAGCGCCGAGCCCAGGCCCACGCCCAGGGAGCCGCCGGCACCGCTGAATCCTAGAGACGAGGTGGGCGGTGGAGCCTGGGAGGTGTGGGAGAACAGGGAGCTGCTCTGGGAGCTGGCCGGCACCGACCCAGAGCCGTAGAAGGAGCTGGAAGGTAGGCCCTGGTTCTGCTGCTGCTGGGGCTGCTGCTGGGGTTGGGACATGGAGCGGTACAGGCCGTTGGGCTGGGGGCCTGACATGTTGTTGCCCGAGCCGGACGCTGACGCCGCAGCCGCTATATAGACAGAGGGAAGAAAGAGGGATGGAAAGAAAAACCAGGTCACCACGGTTCAGTATGGTGCCTATTTGGAGTAGACATGGGGTGGGATGAGCACTATTAAAACTGCTGAATAGCCCTGTTAATATGAGCAATTCATCCACGTCATTGTAAGATTGAGATTCGATTATAAAGCCTTGCTCAACTTTCACAAGCAAAGTACAGTAATATTGTGTTCAAACTATCCACATGGCGCTCATTCCACTAGCTGCTAAGCCGCCTCCCATTAGGAGAACACTGGGCCAGACAACCCGTGGTACTCACCAGCCTGCGCTGCGGCCTGTGGGTTGATGAGGAGCGGGGTTTGGACCAGGCGGACGGGCCCTCCCAGACCACCGCGGGCCCCAGGGGCCATCACCAGGGTTCCGTTCTGGTCGTAGTAAGCGGCGGGGGCCAGCATCTGGTAACCTGGGTGGGCAGGAGACAGACAAACTGAGGGGAAACACACTGTGAAAACCAGCCTGGCGAGTGTGTGTTTGGTCTATGAAGTTGCGTGTGGTCTACGAAAGGGCTGAAGACGTGTTATCTTACTGCACCCGAATCAGAAGGGAAAGGCCGTTTGAAAGAGTGTGTACACAAACGTATTCCAGAGGGAATATGAGACAAGCGTTCATATCAAATTACACCCCCCCAAAGCACTACATAGACCTGTTAAAAGGGGCTAAAGGGAAACTTCAACATGCCTCGAAAGGCTTCAAGGCATAGATGCACATAATGCTGAGAGTCAGTATAATATATTCACATGCTACTCTTCACCTCTCACCCCTTGGGTAAACTCCAGACCTGTACAGGACTGGCTGTGTTGTACTTTTCACACTAACGCACCTAACCAAACGCTGCCTGCTCGGATATCCTCTTTTGACATTGTCCTTTGTTCCTGCAATTATGTGGCTGCTTAACCAGGCCTGCTCAGTAGAGCTTGGTTTGGCTCAGTAGTGTTCAAATCAAATTTTATTTGCGCCGAATACACATGTGCCGACTACACATGTGCCGACTACAACCTTACAGTGAAATGCTTACTTACAAGCCCTTACCCAACAACGCAATAAAGAAAAACAACAAATAAATAAAGAGCATCAGTAAAATAACAATAGCAATGCTATTGTTACCAGGGGGTACAGGTACAGAGTCTATGTGCGGGGGCACCGGTTAGTCGAGGTCATTTGTAAATGTAGGTAAAAACCTGTGTGCTCAACTAACACTACTCAGTCACTGACCTGGCATACCAGCGTAGGCGAGGGCAGGGTTGGCGGCGGCAGCTGCTGCCAGAGACTCCTGCTGGCTCTGCTGGCCCTGACCAGGGGTGAGAGGGCGCTGGTTGTTCCCGGGGCGCATCACCTGGAGAGAGAGAGAAGATCAAGGGGTTACACCACAACCACACTTAAAATGACTTGAGTCATCTGAGGGAAAATGTACAAGATAAATCATGGTCACTTCCAATACACCTTCGGCTATAACGCTTAACCCTTAAATTAATTCTCTAGTTAGCTGCTGTTAATTGGTGAAATGCCTACCTGTTGCTGTCCTGGCCCCGGTCCTTGATTGGATCCCTGCTGGTTAGCGTTGTGACTGGCAGCCTGTTGCTGGAAGAGGTTGGCAGGGTACACGCCCCAAGGAACACCATAGTACTGGGGAGGAACCACTGTAGGCCCTAAGGGAAGGGAGTCCTCAGTTACTACTACCAAACCTGTGGTATGAATTTGCAATTCAATTTTATACAGAAGATTATACACTCACGAAGCAGTAAAGCAGCTTTTGATGACAGTACCCACTCAGAGTGAAAGAGGTGCTATGTATGAATACAGTTTGTGTGTGTGTGCTAACCGGCAAGTGTAGCTGCTGCGGCCAGTCCTGCAGCGGTGTAAGGGTCGGTTCCGGGGGGTCCAGTGTTGATGATGTATGGGTTTGGCACGAACGCGGGAGCAAGGCCGGCTGAAGAAAACCTCCAGTTAGCAGTGTGCCCAAATCGAATAACACATCATCCGATATCAAATTGCCGTCAAAACCACAACTACATTTAAAAAAAAAATATATATATATATTTTTTTAAAGTATGGCATTCAGGACATTTTTACGTACAAAACATTCAGCTGTAATACTACACCAATAACAGGTAATACTACCCAATCTGGCACAAATATGTGTGTGTGCAGTTTGGAGGCAAATAATGAATAAATCCACAGTATATTACTGTATATAGTAATCAAAACTACAATCATAATTTAGGGGGTGCTTGTATTGTTGCTGGGCAGCAGCCAGGGTAGAACCTACCAAGGTGTTGTTGCTGGGCAGCAGCCAGGGTAGAACCTACCAAGGTGTTGTTGCTGGGCAGCAGCCAGGGTAGAACATCTAGAACCTACTAAGGTGTTGTTGCTGGGCAGCAGCCAGGGTAGAACATCTAGAACCTACCAAGGTGTTGTTGCTGGGCAGCAGCCAGGGTAGAACATCTAGAACCTACCAAGGTGTTGTTGTTGGGCAGCAGCCAGGGTAGAACATCTAGAACCTACCAAGGTGTTGTTGCTGGGCAGCAGCCAGGGTAGAACATCTAGAACCTACCAAGGTGTTGTTGCTGGGCAGCAGCCAGGGCATACTGTTGCTGCTGAGCAGCAGTGAGCTGCTGGACAGTCAGATGGTTGGACCTCTGGAACAACTGGACAACAAACAGAACAAGTTAGACACATTAATACCCAAGCTTCCACTACTCTCAGGGACAGGGAAGCAAACTGGTAAGGACCCAAAAAGGTGACAAACTACTTGCACAGAAACATGCATTTCAGATTTTTTTTTAAATTACACACATTTGATCAATCTCAATATTCCTAACTATCCAAACCACAAACGTTATTGTCCTGGGGTCGGGGGGGCGTTGGACTCTTTGGTCTGGGTTTAAAGTTACAGTGCGTAACTTTTTGGAAGAGTCGACAAAGAAAAGTGAGTTATAGATCTGTCACTCATTCAAAGCAAGTCCAAGAAGCAGATCCTCAAGGTAGATGGATTATTTTAAATATGTTATTGGACAATAAACAGATATGGCTTATTAACCTATACGGTCCGAATAATGATGACCCAAGCTTCTTTGAAAATATAAGAATTTAACACTAGACTCTATTATTATGGTGGGAGATTTTAATACGGTCTTATATAGCTAGCTCTATGGACCGGAAAGGAAAATCACCCGCAGGCACTTAAGGAAATCATGAATGTCATGGATATATTGGCATTAGTGGATATATGGAGACTTAAATACCCTGACCTAGTGAGATATACTTGGCGGAGGCTTAATCAAGCCAGTCGTCTTGACTACTTTCTTATGCCATTCTCTCTGGCACCAAAAGTTTTAAAAGTGTTGATAGGGGACAGAATGCGGTCGGATCATCACATCATTTACATATATATTACTCTTACAGAATTTCCACGTGGGCGAGGATATTGGAAATTTAACCAAAGCCTACTAGATGATAAATTGTTTAGAACTAGGACAGATTCATTTATAACTGACTGTTTCAGACATAACATAGGTACAGCCAATCCCCTTATTGTATGGGACACTTTTAAATGTGCCTTTAGAGGCCATGGAATTCAGTACTCATCTATAAAACAAAAGCAATTTAGATCAAAAGAGTCCATATTAACAAAGGAAATTGAAGGACTAACAGTACAGTTAGATAGCAATAAAAACGATACCATAGAGGCACAGAATAAGTTAGAGGAAAAACAAAAAGAAATGGAGGAAGTTATTCCAGAAAGATCCAGTGTAATATACTATAAAAAAAATAAAGCGAACTGGATGGAATATGGGGGAAAAACATACACCAAATGATTTTTCAATCTTCAATATAGAAATGCTACCAAAAAAAAAAATGTTAAAATTAAAACTTGTAACAAATGATGGAGTCGTGCATGATTCACCAAATTATATTTTGAAAGAGGAAGTACTTTAAGAATATGTTTGTGTTTCAGGCTCCTCCATCTCCACTAACTGAAACTAATTGTATGGATTTTTCCCCTAATAATATTGTAAAATTAACATCTGTACAGAAAGACACAGAGGAGGAACTACTTGATGCAATTGGGGCCTTTAAGGATGGATAAACTCCAGGGCTGGATGGCATAAAAAATAAATAAAAAAATATATTTTTTTTTATATACTCAAAGGACCATTATTAGCATGTTTTAACCACTCATATATAGATGGTAGATTATCAGACAAGCAACAAGAAGGTCTGATATCATTATTACTGAAACAGGACCCAAGTGGTATATATAAAGATCCAGTCCATTAAAAAAATTGGAGACCTCCTACACTTCAGTGTTGTGATGGTTTGCTTTATCTTGGCCAGGTCGCAATTGCAAATGAGAACTTCTAAACTAGCCTACCTGGTTAAATAAAATAAATGTAAAATAAACAAAACATTGCACACCAGGAAGAGAGTTGTGTTCGGCTAGCAGTGTTTCTTTCTGCAGCAGCGTTTGCAAATCGATTGATAAGAAATCCTTATGATATCATTCTGTAAGGTAGACCAACTTTGCAGTCAACATTTGATTGGGAAGTTTTTTTGTGGAAAAGCCACTAGATTATGCAGACATTAAAGTCATGCTAACTGGCTACACAACACAGAGGTGCACAGAAACAGGCGGTACTTCAGAAAGTTGCAGGAAATAAGAATCACTGATGCATTGTTTGTCGGGTTCACCAAGGGGTCATGAAAAGGGTTGTACCAAAATGTTTGATGTATTAGAATAATTGATTATGTTTTATTAATAGAAGGAGAGGGGTTATAAGACCCCTCCCTCACATTTATAGGGTGCTTGACTACACACACACAAAATATAGTTTTATAATTGTTCCACAGTTGTTTGCTCGCTCTCTTATAATGTGTGACAGACAGAACTCTGCAGGGGAGTGTGGGAGATAAGAGACTACTCAGACATTCCACAATAAATCAACTTTGGAGAGGGGACATTTATTGCCTAGCTTTTAGATAAACACTGAAACTCTTATGTTTGTATAGCTATGGATGCAGGGTTTTGGTCTCAGGAGTAAAAAGGTAATGACGTAAGGCGGGACTTCAGTTTAATAAAACAACTTGAGACCTTTTGTTTGATGCAGAACTTACTCAGAAACGTGTGTGCTATGTTCCTGTTTGTCAACTTTTGCCTGCAATTGCATTCAAAGTTTTTGAATGATTTAATTAAAGATAGCCATAATGCCAATTTCAATGAACCAATGATTGACAAGGACGAAGAAGAAACAAACCCTAACATGTTCATGAATTGTGAGAAACTACTGCAACATAACTTATTTTCTAATAAGTTCAACACTTAACTTTCTGTGCTCAGTCAATGATTGATAGGACACAGACCCCCACCCACCCAAAAAAAACATTGTTCCTTCAGATCTCCAGGTCTATTGGAGATCAAAACGGCTCAGATCACCAAAAAGTGACAGGTTTACATCAATCTATGCACTAGAGAAATGTAGTTCCTGGTTACTACTTCCTGGTTCAACCCACCTGCTGCTGGGAGTTGTAGTCAAACAGGCCGACGGGGGTGCCGGAGGAGTCTACCTGGATCTGGTTGCCGGCGTAGTCGAACTGGAGTGACTCCACACCCTGCTGCTGCTCCATGTTGCCCATGTTCTGGGCCTCCTGGCTCTGGAAGTCCTCCTGCTGCTGGGGCTTGTTCTGGGGCTGCATGGTCTGGTGCTGGAGGTGGTGTTGCTGATGCTGGTGCTGCTGGTGCTGGACCAACATCTCCAGCCCGGCCTGGCCGGGGCCCATCCTCTCCACCGCCTCGGTGGGGGAGGCCTGGCGACTTCCTGGGGTGAGACTGGAGAAGGGGGGGGGGGCAGTACATGTGACGATATGGTCTTTGAGGCTTTGTTCACAACTATCTCCCTGCAAAGTCTCAGACAGACTGCCTTACAAATCAGTTGCTCTTTGAAGCAAAAGGATTAAAGTGTCTAATCGGCATAATTCAAATAACTTTCATTTTCCAAAATGGGCTCTATGTGCGGTGACGGATTGGTAAATAAAATCTCAAAGATAATTTCAAGGCCCCCCATTCACCCCCCTAAAAATGTCCCATACTTGAAGTCTTTGCAGTCTCTGTCCATGCCATTGAGCAGGCCTCTCCCATTGGCCTTGGCCGCATCACTCTCCTCTCCCACTTTCATTTCTGGGCTCTTGTCCTCTTCAAACGGGGACGTCTGATCTTGGGCGTTACCTTTCTCCCTTCCGTCCGGGTCAGCGTCCCCGCCGCCCTACAAAAGCAAAAATAAATCAAACATTCAGAAGGCTTGTTCCTCCAAACAGACGCAACGCTCCATCAGAGAACAAGAGGCTAGGCCCTAAGCAATAAGAATTTGATGTTGCATTTCTGGAATAATTCTAGACCTGACAATTTTTGTATCACTACTGAAGCCGATGTAGATCTTCTGTTGGTTCTGAGTGGATTGGCGTAAAGGGCAGAGAGCGAAAGAGACCTTGGCAGAAAGACTTACGTAGCCACCGTTCCTGTAGCGGCCATCCATCTTGTCCCCAGGGGAGGAGCTCAGGACGTACTCCACCATGCTCACGCCCAGGCCTCCGCCCTCAGAGCGAGGGGAGAGCACGGAGTTGGCGTCGCCGTTCCCATGGAAACCCTGTCCGGGTCGTCGCTGCACCATGATTGGTTGGGACACAGAGTGATCTGCTCAGAGGAAAAGAATAGACAGCCAGGAAGGTGAGACATGGAGATTGTCCTGGGTCAATGCAGAGACAACCGTTCTCAAAGAATAGAAGTTTCAGCAGATTACTTTTTTTTTATGTTAAAAAGCTATTTGCATGGTCTTCATGGTACCAGTTCAACTATGTATTATCTCTACGCACTAAAATGTTACACTATGCCTTTATGCATAGAAGGAAACTTTGATTTTGGGTTGAATTGGCCATTTTGTTAAAAGCACCATTAATTCTGAGCAAATAGAATTTTATAAAACAAGTAACTTAAGTGTAACTAAAAGTAATCCCCAGAAGTAATTATTAATCACGAGGGCCATAAACAATAACTAAACTCAGCAAAAAAAGAATCATTTTTTCAGGGCCCTGTCTAAGATATTTTGTAAAAATCCAAATAACTAAACAGATCTTCATTGTAGAGTTTAAACACTGTTTCCATGCTTGTTCAATGAACCATAAATTCATGAACATGCACGTTGCTCGTTAAGACACGAACAGCTTACAGACGGTAGGCAATAAAGATCACAGTTATGAAAACTTAGACCCCTAAAGAGGCCTGTCTACTGACTCTGAAAATCACCAAAAGAAAGATGCCCAGGGTCCCTGCTCATCTGCGTGAATGTGCCTTAGGCATGAGGATTGCAGATGTGGCCAGGGCAATAAATTGCAATGTCCGTACAGTAAGACGCCTAAGACAGTGCTATAGGGAGACAGGACAAACAGCTGATCGTCCTCGCAGTGGCAGACCACGGCTCAGACACAAGAGGCATGTGGCAGGGTCTACAGTCAATCACGGACTACAAGAAGAAACCCAGCCCAGTCACGGACCAGGATGTCTTGCTCCCAGGCAGACTAAATCACTTTTTTGCCCGCTTTGAGGACAATACAGTGCCACTGACACGGCCTGCAACGAAAACATGCGGTCTCTCCTTCACTGCAGCCGAGGTGAGTAAGACATTTAAAAGTGTTAACCCTCGCAAGGCCGTGCCCCCAGCCGCGCCCTCAGAGCATGCGCAGACCAGCTGGCCGGTGTGTTTACGGACATATTCAATCAATCCCTATACCAGTCTGCTGTTCCCACATGCTTCAAGAGGGCCACCATTGTTCCTGTTCCCAAGAAAGCTAAGGTAACTGAGCTAAACGACTACCGCCCCGTAGCACTCACTTCCGTCATCATGAAGTGCTTTGAGAGACTAGTCAAGGACCATATCACCTCCACCCTACCTGACACCCTAGACCCACTCCAATTTGCTTACCGCCCAAATAGGTCCACAGACGACGGAATCTCAACCACGCACTGCCCTAACCCACCTGGACAAGAGGAATACCTATGTGAGAATGCTGTTCATCGACTACAGCTCGGCATTCAACACCATAGTACCCTCCAAGCTCGCCATCAAGCTCGAGACCCTGGGTCTCGACCCCGCCCTGTGCAACTGGGTACTGGACTTCCTGACGGGCCGCCCCCAGGTGGTGAGGGTAGGCAACAAAATCTCCTCCCCGCTGATCCTCAACACGGGGGCCCCACAAGGGTGCGTTCTGAGCCCTCTCCTGTACTCCCTGTTCACCCACGACTGCGTGGCCACGCACGCCTCCAACTCAATCATCAAGTTTGCGGACGACACAACAGTGGTAGGCTTGATTACCAACAACGAATGGACGGCCTACAAGGAGGAGGTGAGGGCCCTCGGAGTGTGGTGTCGGGAAAATAACCTCACACTCAACGTCAACAAAACTAAGGAGATGATTGTGGACTTCAGGAAACAGCAGAGGGAACACCCCCCTATCCACATCGATGGAACAGTAGTGGAGAGGGTAGCAAGTTAAGTTCCTCGGCATACACAGCACAGACAAACTGAATTGGTCCACTCACACTGACAGCATCGTGAAGAAGGCGCAGCAGCGCCTCTTCAACCTCAGGAGGCTGAAGAAATTCGGCTTGTCACCAAAAGCACTCACAAAATTCTACAGATGCACAATCGAGAGCATCCTGGCGGGCTGTATCACCGCCTGGTACGGAAACTGCCCGCCCTCAACCGTAAGGCTCTCCAGAGGGTAGTGAGGTCTGCACAACGCATCACCGGGGCAAACTACCTGCCTTCCAGGACACCTACACCACCCGATGTTACAGGAAGGCCATAAAGATCATCAAGGACATCAACCACCCGAGCCACTGCCTGTTCACCCCGCTATCATCCAGAAGACGAGGTCAGTACAGGTGCATCAAAGCTGGGACCGAGAGACTGAAAAACAGCTTCTATCTCAAGGCCATCAGACTGTTAAACAGCCACCACTAACATTGAGTGGCTGCTGCCAACACACTGTCATTGACACTGACCCGACTCCAGCCACTTTAATAATGGGAATTGATGGGAAATGATGTAAATATATGACTAGCCACTTTAAACAATGCTACCTTATATAATGTTACTTACCCTACATTATTCATCTCATATGCATACGTATATACTGTACTCTATATCATCGACTGCATCCTTATGTAATACATGTATCACTAGCCACTTTAACTATGCCACTTTGTTTACATACTCATCTCATATTTATATACTGTACTCGATACCATCTACTGTATGCTGCCCTGTACCATCACTCATTCATATATCCTCATGTACATATTCTTTATCCCCTTACACTGTGTATAAGACAGTAGTTTTGGAATTGTTAGTTAGATTACTTGTTGGTTATCACTGCATTGTCGGAACTAGAAGCACAAGCATTTCGCTACACTCGCATTAACATTTGCTAAACATGTGTATGTGACAAATAAAATTTGATTTGATTTTGATTTGTAACATCTGGACAGGATCGGTACATCTGAACATCACACCTGCGGGACAGGTACAGGATGGCAACAACAACTGCCCAAGTTACACCAGGAACGCACAATCCCTCCATCAGTGCTCAGACTGTTCGCAATAGGCTGAGAGAGGCTGGACTGAGGGCTCGTAGGCCTGTTGTAAGGAAGGTCCTCAACAGACATCACCATCAACAACGTCACCTATAGGCACAAACCCACCGTCGCTGGACCAGACAGGACTGGCAAAAAGTGCTCTTCGTTGGCCATGGCAACGAACATTCCTGACATTCCTGTCTTGCAGGAAATCACGCACAGAACGAGCTGTATAGCTGGTGGCATTGTCATGCTGGAGGGTGATGTCAGAATGAGCCTGCAGGAAGGGTACCACATGAGGGAGGAGGATGTCTCCCCTGTAACCACAGCGTTGTCATGGCAGGCAATCTCAACAAGCGCAGTCCGATGATGCTGTGACACTTCCCCAGACCATGACGGACCCTCCACCTCGATCCCGCTCCAGAGTACAGGCCTCGGTGTAACGCTCATTCCTTCGATGATAAACGTGAATCTGACCATCACCCCCGGTGAGACAAAACCACGACTTGTCAAAGAGCACTTTTTGCCAATCCTGTCTGGTCCAGCGACGGTGGGTTTGTGCCTATAGGTGACGTTGTTGCCGGATCTCAATCCCATTGAGCACGTCTTGAAATTGTTGGATCGGAGGGTGAGGGCTAGGGCCATTCCCCCCAGAAATGTCCGGGAACTTGCAGGTGCCTTGGTGGAGTGGGGTAACATCTCACATCTCCTATTCCATAACTATTAAAAGTTTGAAATGACTAGTACGCTTTAAAAAAATAAAATGCAACATGTAAACAGTTGGTCCCAAGTTGCATGACAAAAAGCTTATTCTCTCTCAAAATCTGTGCACATATTTGCTTACATGCCTGTTAGTGAGCATTTCTCCTTTGCCAGGACAATCCATCTACCCACCTGACAGGTGTGGCATATCAACATATCAAGCTGATTAAACCGCATGATCATTTCACAGGTACACCATGTGCTGGGGAAAATAAAAGGCCACACTAAAATGTGAAGTTGTCACACAACACAATGCCAGTCCCCAGCTTTGAGGGAGTGTATAATTGGCATGCTGATTACAGGAATGTTCACCAGAGCTGTTGCCAGATAATATAAATGTTCATTTCTCTACCATAAGCCGTCTCCCATGTCATTTTAGAGAATTTGGCAGTATGTCCAACCGGCCTCACAACCGTATACCACGTGTGTCCACGCCAGCCCAGGACCTCCACATCGTGCCATTCATCCACCGCCATCACCTCATGTTTCAACATAACAATGCACAGCCCCAAGTATGCAAAGGAGTTGTGTCGCAACTGCATGAGGCAAATGGTGGCGACACCAGATACTGACCGCTTCTGATCCACACCCATTTTCTTTTTAAGGTACGTGACCAACGGATGCATTGTCTGTATTCCCCAGTCATGTGAAATCCATAGATTAGGGCCTAACGAATTCATTTCAATTGACTGATTTCCTTATATGAACTGTAACTTAGTAAAATTCTTCATTTTTGCATGTTGCATTTATATTTGTTCAGTGTAGGATAACCAAATAATAAAGTGACCAACTACAAGACTCCCCCTTCCTTATAACTGTAAAATTCATATTTGTTTGTTTAATGTTAGAATTTTGGGGGGCATATTTTCTAAAGGGCTTTTGATCAAAATGTCACTGTTCACGTCTCACGGAGCTGTAGCGTGGCTATCTGAACTTGTTAGGAACTAGCCTTTCATCTCATATTAATCTTATCAGTCTGACAAACAAACGATGCTTAAAAAAAATGTATCTGTGAATTTTGAGATTAATGGCTATAAACCGATCTCAGTGTGCTACAGCCATGAAGCCACGCTCTCCTGCTGTGCTATGATGTAAGGATTGCAGGCATGTGCTTTGCCAGTGCTTGTGACATAGGGTTCAGCCAGGAGTTGGACAGTCGAAGAGCGAAAGAAATGGTAGGAGGGCCACCCCAGCTTCAAGTGGTTTCAGATTTCACATCCTACTTCACACCGGCTCAAATATACTATGGTGTCAGTAGGAACCAGCCAATTAGATATAGTGTCCATAAAAATATCAGTCGGAACCAGTACAAGAACCATGCAGATCCCCTAAACAGACATTACATCCAAGAAGTTAAAGCTGAAATGTCACTTTTTAGGTGACTCTGACCAAATTCACATAGGTATGCGTGTTATAGATCTGTCATTCTCATTGAAAGCTGGACTAAGAAGCGGTAGATCTGGTCAATGTTTGATTCCACTCTTAAGTTTAGCTTTTGCGTCTTTTTCACTTACGGTTTTGTACACCAGCTTCAAAAAAATATATTTTACAGCAGTTTAGATGGTACAATGATGCTCTACACCAGGAATAATGAACTAGATTCAGCTGCAGCCCAATTTCTCTCTTGAGCAGATTTTTTTTTATTTTTAACCTTTATTTAACCAGGCAAGTCAGTTAAGAACACATTCTTATTTTCAATGACGGCCTGGGAACAGTGGGTTAACTGCATGTTCAGGGGCAGAACGACAGATTTGTACCTTGTCAGCTCGGGGGTTTGAACTCACAACCTTCCGGTTACTTGTCCAACACTCTAACCACTAGGCTACGCTGCCGCCCCAGCGTAGCCTGATGGTCAGAACATAATTACAAATAATTTGTAGACTGCAAATTGACCACAAGAAGAACAAACAGATATTTGACTAAAACAATCTCAACCTTGCTTACATTTGTATATGATCATGTCATATCTCTTTATTAAGTATGGGTAATACTTGGGAACAGATTTCTTGACTTAAAAATCACTTGGAGCCGATTTCCTGGTGTTAAAAAAAACAAACAGTATTTTATGTCCAACAATGAAAATTCCACACACACTATATATTTATATAGAGATTTTTGTTAGTGCTCAGAAAACCTGGGGGGGGAATAAAACCAACCCGCGACAGTTGGGGAACCCTGCTCTACACAACAGTATACTGTTTTGTCACATAAAAACATAAATTATGGTAACTATTAGAATTTTAGCAGCCAGGAAATTGCGGAGCGATTTCTGCATAGTGCCGCTAAGAATGTATGCATATGGGGGAGCCAAGGGGTTGATAAAAATAAAATTGTTTCTCAAAAAGCCCCGAGGGTTAAACAAACAGACAAACAAGCAGAGGCATAGAAAACCACTCACGAGAAGATCCCCAAGCATTCTCCCGCCATTCCTCTCCAAGGAGCATCCCTTTCCTTCCATCCTTGGACAAGTCATCCGAATCCCACAGTTTTTTTGCTGGCAGGAGCTGTAAAGAGAAGGCAAAATGGCTACTTGGACATTCGACATTCTGGGTCACCGTGGGAAACTTCAATGGAAGATGTAGCACAGAATCTATCCTAGTTTTAAAGGGAGGAAATGTGAGATGTTGTGGTGGATCTCAACCTACCTCACCCATGCCCCTGGACTCCAAAGCAAGGGCTTGAAAACCATAGTTCATCTCATCCACAGTTCGAACCTGATAAAAATAATAATTTGGCTTCAGTCAGAGCACATACACAATTCAACCTGGCAAAAATTATATCCTTATTCATGGTACGCTAGTTCTGGACATCATATTGAAATTGGAGGAACACAAATTGATACAACACAAATTGATGCAAACTCCAGCCACACTTACGAGGTTGTCCTAGACAACAAAGACTAGTATGAGTCTAAATAAATTACAATGTTCACTAAAAAGTAATAAAAACCCAACTACTGTATGGGTTGTTAAAGCATAGGATGAGTTACAAATCTGAATTCTATCCTTAGATAGAGATCACTGACAGAGACCCCCCTTACACAGACACATACTTCCCAAGTCAGTTGTTGTTGTCGTCAACAGGCTGGGTGTTTACTGGGAATGGAACATTTCCTTCAAACTTTCACGTACAACTTTAAAAATTAGTTTAACAAGCCATTAGAATGAACCACTAGAATATTTGACAGGCTAATGCTTGCTACAATGAATATTTGTTGAAAGCGATTTCTATGAAACAGAAGCAAGTGTAGCTTTCTAAAGAGTGGGAAATCTTTGGCTGGTGCAATTGATGTCATGCTCTGGACTGAAACGGCAAGGGTCTCTTGTGGTAAAGTAGTTTCTAGAAAGTATAAGATCTGCTTCATTCAAATATTTTATTATCAAACAGGAAGCTTGTAGCCAAGTAGTTTAGCTCTGGCAAAACCATTGTACCTGGTCAACGTGGTTGCCGTCTCCAGTGGGCCAACGGTGCTTGCTGGAGGTGCAACCTCCCAGCTGCTCCCCAGGCTGCCTCTGGAAGAAGTAGCCCACTGTGGCATCATCCTGAGAGCGCCCACTTAGTGGAGGCTGTGGGGTGCCTGGGATGGGGTTGGGTCCCTGCAGACGGTGTGGCCCTCCAGGACCCTGACCTGCAACCCCCATGGCGGCCAGGGATCCCCCTCCGTGAACTCTGACGCCCCCGGCTTCAGGAGCACCGTTTGTGTGCAGCATCCCGCCTCGTGTCTCCTGCCAGGCCACGTCATTCATACCTAGGATGCTGCATGGAACGCTCATCCCACGGGGAAACCTTTGGAGGGGGAAATAACAGAACATGTGTGAGTAGAGTTGCTGTACATTGCATATGGATAGCACTTATCAAACATAATGTATATACATTAACCTGAGGTTTCTGATATTGAATGTATTTGTATTTATTAGGGATCCCCCATGCATGCTTATTGAACCAACCACACACAGTCTTTCTTTGGTCCCTAACAGAGAGTTTCATTGCTTTGTTTCATAAGTTACAATAACATTTGTAAATTTACACACTGAAAGGCAATAAACTTCAGCATAAAGCACTAACAGCTAGTGTCAATCTAAGGTAACAATCTTCTCTGGGGACGTTACCTGCCCTTCCTATGACTTGGCTACCTAGCTTGCTAGTTAAGTAGCTAGCTATTACATTAATACATTAATACACTTGAGCTCGTTGCTAGCTAGCTAACATAAACTAATAAATATTCAGTGTCCGAAAGTCCGTGTAATACGCAATTTGGCCTTAGCCAAACTAGGTAACATCAATCGCTAACATGGTCAAATTGAACTAGCTAGCTATAGGCAGTGGAAACCAATCTCTTAATAATCAAAACAATGTTAGGTAACGTTAGATGGATAACGTTAACTAGCTCTCCATATAGCCTAGCTAAATTAGCTAGCTTGCTAAATAACTTGTTAGCGTAGCCAATCGAACAATGAATGTCTGCCCACCGAATGCTCAACTCTTCGGTGTCGGGTGTGTGTTTCGACATATTACAGGCAGCATGTAGCTAGCTAGTTAAGGTAATGTACTTCGTTGGATTAGTTTGGCTAGTAAAAAAAAAAAGAACTTGTCTGAATGTTAGTTATCATGCGAAATGTATACATTCGCCAACTTACGTTTCCTGGCAACACAACATAGAGATAGTTAACGATTTCTCTGTTCCGGACAACAGGCTAGTTCACTGGAAAAACAACCGTTCGTGAACTACGTTAGCTAGCTATCATTAGCGGTTAGCTACCTGACGTTAGGTAGCGAGCTATACAGACAGAAGCCAAGTTAGCTAGCGGTAACAGTTCACCTGTAAATCCAGCGCCAATGTTGAATTTGTTAAATGAACTAATTTAACTAGCTAGTCAGATAACTAGATTTGTTGATGCTACCATGGCTAGCCAGGCAGATTAAGGAAGGCCTCTTACCTTTTCAGTTTGATAATAAAAATAAATAAAATACCCCCCAAAAATTACTAGCTAGCTATTGTAGTTAAATAAGTGCATACAATAAAAAACATAGCTCTCCGTTGTTCACACGCCGCTGAACAGTTGTAATCAAACGTTTTTAACCGAGCGAACCATACAAATGCCGTCTGGTGAGCTGCATTAACAAAACACCATTGCTGCTGGGTAACTACACACTCACTAACAACATGGCCCCCCTCCAAGTTCCAGAGGGGCCTTACCCGCTAAACAAAAGGGGGAAATTCTCAACGACCACGGCAATAATCCACGTTTAAAATAGTGAGAATACGTACAATATCGCATTATAGACATTTAGAAGATACTCACGCGCTGTCTTTTCGGTAGAAGAGCGATGCTTGTACAAAATTTCAGGGGTATAAATGTATATTGTTTTGTTTCCGTGGAGATCGGTGTTTTAATGATTTGGGATTGAACATGCAATATATAGGAGTTTGACTATATCACGCTAGTGCCCTCCCTGCTGCCTATTATGCATATTGTACGTTAATTAGACCCGCGCATAGTACGTCAATTAAACCCGCTATTTGCAATTATAATACAATATAAAATAATACCCACTCAAATTCTCAATTGTTGACATGTGGTAGCATATGCATGATTTATCCGTATCAATAAAAGTATTCTAGGGAGTCGTTTCAGTAAATACGGATCAATATTTTTCATGGTGGTTAATGAATATAACAATGATTGTTATAATTCTATAGGTGTAACTAAAATCGACGAAGACACACGTTCCTATGCTTCTATCTCTATGTAAATGAGAGAGGGGGGTTGTGAGGAGCATAGATCTGCCTGTGCTAAGGCCCTGAACAAAAAAAACGTGGCCTATGGAATTGTTATCTTGGGAGTTGATGGCCAGTTAAAATATTTTAGTATCAGTATGGTCGAAGCCTTTTCTGCCCACGGTACTATAGCCTATTGTAGTCTACAGTTTAGGACAGTACCTGTGTGTTTGACAGAAGGATAAACTAGTGCCATGTGTCCATGTCAAATGATTTTTCATAAATTAAATTATGTGATTATGAATTATGAAACATTTATTGAAACATTTTTTATGGTGTATGACATATCCCAAAATCATATTGCCAAATTAGTTGAGCTCTGATTTTATAGAGCTGATCCCAGGTCAGTGTCTGGGCGAGACATGATCCTCGTGGTACGACCCTCCTCTACCGAAAAAGCAGGTCTGGGATCCAATCACCTCCTTCTTTCGAAATAATGATCTCACCCGCCCTACTTCCGATTGGATTGCTATATTAGGAAAGCACCCATGCTCTTTATAAAGGAAGCGCTTCAGTGGCTGGACAGGGAGCAAATAGTTGAGAAATATCGAATCCAGCGGAGAAACGCAGACGGCTACGTTCAGGGAAGTTTAACCAGGCTCGTACCATAATTTGACTTCTTAGCTAACACATACAGTTTATACGTCATATTTGTTTAACAGTTAGGATCAAGGGAAAGTATCGGTTAAGAGAAGCAAATGGCAGAGATACGAAAAAAGCTGGTCGTAGTCGGCGACGGCGCCTGTGGAAAGACCTGCTTGCTGATTGTGTTCAGCAAAGACGAGTTTCCTGAGGTCTATGTGCCAACTGTATTTGACAACTATGTGGCCGACATTGAAGTGGACACCAAGCAAGTCCAACTAGCACTGTGGGACACGGCTGGACAAGAGGACTACGATCGCCTTCGCCCGCTATCCTATCCGGACACTGATGTCATCCTGATGTGCTTTTCCGTGGACAGCCCGGACTCCCTCGAAAACATCCCCGAGAAATGGGTGCCAGAGGTAAAGCACTTTTGTCCCAACGTGCCCATTATTTTAGTTGCCAACAAAAGAGACTTGCGCAACGACGAGAATGTTAGGAGCGAGCTGTCCAGAATGAAACAGGAACCAGTGAAAACAGAGGACGGGCGCGCCATGGCCATGCGCATTGGTGCATATGACTATTTGGAGTGTTCTGCTAAAACGAAGGATGGTATTCGGGAGGTGTTCGACACTGCTACACGTGCCTCTTTACAGAAGAGATCAAAACCCTCCAGCGGTTGTGTGAACTGCTGTCTGTTGTTGTGAATGAACAGCTAACGTGAGCAATAATGTATCTTACGTTAATGTACGGCTGCCAACACCACCAAGACCTGTTGTCATTGTGCTTGAAAAGATGCATGACCAAGTCTGTCTCCCATTAGGCTAAAGACTTTCTTTTGAGCCGGTAGCCATGAGAAATGTAATAATCCTCAGATTGTGGATCATCTTGATCTATTTACCTGATCCCTCAATTGACGCGAATACATACTCTAATACAAGTAGCCAACAACTGACACTCCATGCGATTCTAATTTACTGAATAAATTCATTTGCTAAGCATTCCGGATGCTGCCTGAAATGATGCTGTAGCCTTTGAGGATATTGTTCCAAGGAGCTTACTTGAGTGTCGGGTGCCAAGCCTTGTTGACATGCAACCAGTTAGTCACGAAACGTGGTGATGCCTTAAACTCCACGCACATTTACATGGACAAAAACCTACACTTCCCTTGTCTGTCACGAATGTTGAGTACATTTTATATTTCAACTTAATCTGCCGATTGTGCGTGGTGTTGGTCCTTTAGCTGGTCGACATTTGAGACAAAATATCCACAGGGACTTATTATTAAACCAACTTCAAAACGCAGGTCTGTGTGTGGCAATCAATATGTTTGCTCATGAACAAAGGCATGTGCACAAGACCGAAGTACATGCACGTGATGTATGCATGATAACTGGTGTTTACATGGTTTTGTACATGTGATAGAAATTTCAACTTCAGTATCAGCACTCTAAAAAGTATATCTATTTGCCTCAAATTCCAAGCAGCTGAAGGACCAACCACACAGTCAACCGGTAGAATAAATTCAAAATTAATTTATTCAACATTCTGTCTTGTAAGGAACATTTCCATGTTTGGTTTGTTTGTTATGTTTGTTGTTGCTCTCCTAATGTTTTTAAAAGGCTGTTCATCCTGCCGTGTGCATCATTGCATTAACATGACAGGGATAGCACTGCAGCACTGTGTAAAGCATGAATGCTATTATTTCACATACTGTATATGGTGGAGGTTCAAAAAAGATCCCCATAGTGCAATATTTTGTCTTAGTTTCAAGTTTGTCAGTTTATATTGTTTTATGTTTTTAAATAATAAAGATATGATTAGAATGTGTATAGCCTACTGCCAATGGAATTGTATTTGTATGGCCTGCTGCTGTGGATGTAAACTGTAAA
The DNA here is from genome assembly GCF_023373465.1 of Oncorhynchus keta. Taxonomy (NCBI): domain Eukaryota; kingdom Metazoa; phylum Chordata; class Actinopteri; order Salmoniformes; family Salmonidae; genus Oncorhynchus; species Oncorhynchus keta. The sequence goes on from NC_068439.1 coordinate 73,408,530, forward strand.
TGCACATGGGAAAACCTAATTATTTGACTTTGTGCATAATTATCTGTCCCACATGGGAAATTTCATAGTGGATCATCGTATAAATAATTAACTCAAGTCAGGAATTTTAAGGTCACCATTACAGGGACATTAAAATGTTTAAAGGATCTCTCACACCTGACTTATGGGTCTGGTGTTGTTCAGGGTCACAAGGCAATCCACTTATGTAATGCAGCTATAGCTTGTTGATAGCAGCAGTTAACCCACAGCCTGCACATTTTTCACACTCTCACAGCCTTGTTTTGGATAAATAGCATCACAATTCAGGACAACACAAACTACCTCTGATGCAGAAATGGGTTAGGTGGTATGGAAAGCTATTTTAACAGCTATTATAATAAATAATACAGTAAATATATATTGGAAATTAGTATTACAGCACAAGCGGATGACATGAGGACAGAACACAAAGGCACTGTTGTAATATGGGGGGACTGGGCGAACAGGTAGACTGGGAGACTGCTTTCCATCACAACCCAACCACACACAATTGACTGGAAGCACTGGTAGGCCTGCTAAATGTGACGGTGGTCAGCTTAGTGGTTTCGGACAATAATGACACAATTCTGTCCCCTTCTATTCTCTGACTCCATTATTGGTTTAAACCAGGGAAATAAGAGCAAGTGTGTGTTTCTAAAATGGATTATTTTGCGATGTTTCTATCAAGAGAACTGTCAGGATATTACGCTGTCATTTTTAAGCTACTTTGTCTAAAAACCAGTGCAGTGGAGGAGGGATGAAAAAAATGACGCATGAAAAACATGAGGGGGACTTTTGTAGCACACTTCTTAGATGCCCAGCCAGGTTAGAGGAAGGTGAAAGGAGTTCAATTTAAAGCAACAAATGAGTTGCACAGTGAATGTTTGAGAAGGCGCTCAGTTAATTAACAAGATATGTCAGTGTCTCATCAAACCCGGTGTTTTATTGATGTTTTTGGTGCTCTACCTTTACAGTACCATGTTAAAATAGCCTTTGAATCAACACACAGGTGATGGGTGTGACCTATTTTCAGCTGTTTAATTCTCAGTAATCTAGTTTTTGAGAACTATAAGACATTTTGATTCACATCTTTAAAAACTACGTACAGTAGTTACTAATTCAAGGGTTTTTCTTTATTTTTACTATTTTCTACATTGTAGAATAAAACAGAAGACATCAAAACTATGAAATGACACATGCAATCATGTCGTAACCAAAAAAGTGTTAAAAAAATCTAAATATATTTTATATTTGAGATTCTTCAAAGTCATGAGGTCGTCACCTGGAATGCATTTCAATTAACAGGTGTGCCTTGTTAAAAGTTAATTTGTGGAATTTCTTTCCTTAATGCGTTTGAGCCAATCAGTTGTGTTGTGACAAGGTAGGGGTGATATATAGAAGATAGCCCTATTTGTCAAAAGACAAAGTCTGTATTATGGCAACAGCTCAAAAAAACAAAGATAAACGACAGTCCATCATTACTTTAAGTCAGTCAATCTGTAAAATGTCAAGAACTTTAAAAGTTTCTATAAGTGCAGTCGCAAAAACCATCAAGCACTATGATGAAACTGTCTCTCATGAGGACCGCCACAGGAAAGGGAGTCCAGCAGTCTCTGCTGCAGAGGTCATTAGAGTTGGGGCGGCAGGGTTAGAACGTTGGACCAGTAACCAGAAGGTTGCAAGTTCAAACCCCCGAGCTGACAAGGTGTCGTTCTGCCCCTGAACAGGCAGTTAATCCACTGTTCCTAGGCCGTCATTGAAAATAGGAATCTTAACTCACTTGCCTAGTTAAATAAAGGTAAAATAAATTATCAGCCTCAGAAATTGCAGCCCAAATAAATGCTTCACATAGTTCAAGTAACAGACACATCTCAACATCAACTGTTCAGAGGAGACTGTGTGAATCAGGCCTTCCTGATTGATTTGCTGCAAAGAAACCACCACTAAAGGACACCAATAATAAGAGGAGACGTGCTTGGTCTGATGAGTTCAAATTTGAGATTTTTGGTTCCAACCGCCGTGTCTTTGTGAGACGCAGAGTAGGTGAATGGAAGTGTGGTTCCCACCGTGAAGCATGGAGGAGGAGGTGTGATAGTGTGGGGCTTTGCTGGTGACACTCAATGATTTATTTAGATTTCAAGGCACACTTAATCAGCATGGCTACCACAACATTCTGCAGTGATACGCCATCCCATCTGGTTTGCGCTTAGTGGGACTGTCATTTGTTTTTCAACAGGACAATGACCCAAAACACCTCCAGGTTATGTAAGGGCTATTTGACCAAGAAGGAGAGTTATGGAGTGTTGCATCAGTTGACCTGGCCTCCACGATCACCCGACCTCAATCCAATTGAGATGGTTTGGGATGAGTTGCTCCGCAGTGCTCAGTATATGTTGGTAACTCCTTCAAGACTGTTGGAAATCATTCCAGGTGAAGCTGGTTGAGAGAATTCCAAGAGTGTGCAAAGCTGTCATCAACGCAAAGGGTTGCTACTTTGAAGAATCTAAAATATATTTAGATTTGTTAAAACGGTTGGTTACTACATTATTCCATACAGTATGTGTTATTTCATAGTTTTGATGTCTTCACTATTATTCTACAATGTAGAATATAGTACAAATAAAGAAAAACCCTTGAATGAGTAGATTTGTCCAAAATGTTGACTGGTACTGTATATCCAAGTAGTATTTCATTTTTATAGGAGACACACACTGGCCAATAAAACTTAAATGATGCTATGTTCAGATGGTTGTGACATTACTGTGCTTTATGTGGTGGGAGCCTGGGAGGGTCTCCACAGATGACAGCATTGGAACATCCATTGGAGACGTACAATTTTCTTTCTTTCCTTTCCCCCTGACCCCCTCCAAGGACAGCTGGGCTCTTTTGTGTAACATAATGATCTTGTTGGGGGGGGTTCTCAAAGGGTTGCTTTTTTTCATTTGCAATTACTTAGAAGTCACATTCTTTACTATAGTGTTCTGTTGCTGGACCCTTTGTTTACGTTCAGGAAAGGACACAATGTACCCACTGGATCTCTTTCATATAAACATTTCTTCCTTTCTCCTTTTTCCATATATAATAATGTATGATTTAATTATTCCTGAAGGATAGGCAGAAAACATGGTTTTCATGGTTAAAACAAGTTTAAAGAAAGCTATTGGGTCTGGTTCCAAATTGAGGAAGTCTGCCTTCGGATACTACGATCTTAAATGTTCCAATAATGGGGTTTTCCCCCATGTAACAGGCAAAGTAGAGGACACTTTTTTGGTAGGGACTGTCCAATTTTTTTCTTATCTCAGTCCTAGATAAATTCATCAACAAAAGTAAATTGGTAGGAAACAAACTAAAGTATGTAACATTACGCTGCATAATCTCTGCAATAATACATAGATTAGTGCATCTGTGCATTTCCAGGTTGATTTAAACCAAAACCTCAACTCAGCAAAAAAAGAAACGTTTCAGGACCCTGTCTTTCAAAGATAATTAGTAAAAATCCAAATAAATAAACAGATCTTCATTGTAAAGAGTTTCAACACTGTTTCCCATGCTTGTTCAATGAACCATAAACAATTCATGAACATGCACCTGTGGAACGGTCGTTAAGACACAAACCGCTTACAGACGGTAGGCAATTAAGGTCACAGTTATGAAAAATTAGGACACTAAAGAGGTCTTTCTACTGACTGAAAAACACCAAAAGAAAGATACCCAGGGTCCCTACTCACCTGCGTGAACGTGCCTTAGGCATAAGGCAAGGAGGCATGAGAACTGCAGATGTGGCCATGTCAACAAATTGCAATGTTTGTACTGTGAGACGGCTAAGACAGTGCTACAGGGAGACAGGAGAGACAGCTGATTGTCCTCGCAGTGGCAGACCACGTGTAACAACACCTGCACAGGATCGGTACATCCGGACATCACACCTGCGGGACAGGTACAGGATGGCAACAACAAATGCCCGAGTTACACCAGGAACGCACAATCCCTCCATCAGTGCTCAGACTGTCCGCAATAGGTTGAGAGAGGCTGGACTGAGGGCTTGTAGGCCTGTTGTGAGGCAGGTCCTCACCAGACATCACCATCAACAACGTCGTCTATGGGCACAAACCCACCGTCCCTGGACCAGACAGGATTGGCAAAAAGTGCTCTTCTCTGACGAGTCGCGGTTTTGTCTCATCAGGGGTGATGGTCGGATTCATGTTTATCATCAAAGGAATGAGCGTTACACCGAGGCCTGTACTCTGGAGCGGGATCGATTTGGAGGTGGAGGGTCCGTCATGGTCTGGGGCAGTGTCTTACAGCATCATCGGACTGATTCTTGTTGTCATTGCAGGCAATCTCAACGCTGTGCGTTACAGGGAAGACATCCTCCTCCCTCATGTGGTACCCTTCCTGCAGGCTCATCCTGACATGACCCTCCAGCATGACAATGCCACCAGCCATACAGCTCTTTCTGTGCGTGATTTCCTGCAAGACAGGAATGTCAGTGTTCTGCCATGGCCAGCGAAGAGCACGGATCTCAATCCCATTGAGCACGTCTGGGACCTGTTGGATCGGAGGGTGAGGGGTAGGGCCATTCCCCCCAGAAATGTCCGGGAACTTACAGGTGCCTTGGTGGAAGAGTGGAGTAACATCTCACAGCAAGAACTGGCAAATCTGGTGCAGTCCATGAGGAGGAGATGCACTGCAGTACTTAATGCAGCTGGTGGCCACACCAGATACTGACTGTTACTATTGATTTTGACCCCCCACTTTGTTCAGGGACACATTATTCAATTTATGTTAGTCACATGTCTGTGGAACTTGTTCAGTTTATGTTTCCATTGTTGAATCTTATGTTCATACAAATATTTACACATGTTAAGTTTTCTGAAAATAAATGCAGTTGTCACTGAGAGGATATTTCTTTTTTTGCTGAGTTTAGTAACTAAACTCCACTTTGTATCTCGGAATAGTACCTAAAATTAAATGAATGGAAAGTTTTAATTGGAAAAGCAATAGAGAATTCAAGGGAACAATTGCCAGCAGCAGGACCATCAATATCTAATCAATGGATCTCCATCCCCCTATGTGCCAACGGGTTTCCCATTTATATGACAAAGAGTAACATCAGACTGTTCTTGTAAATCACAGGGAAGTTGGGATATTAATATCATTCGTCTTTATGGCTACTACGTATAACAGAGAATTGATCATTATTAACAAAGACCTCTAATGACATCATAGTCTCTCAATTGAAAGCCTAACATTGAGCTAGCTAGGCCTACACCACAGTACAGCAACTCTCCACTATTTTCATCTCCAACTACATAAAGGACACTACACTTGATACTCTGTTTAAACACTCCAGTGAAGATGTTTAAAATTACAAATGCTTTTAAATCCAGCCCCATGAAATAGTGTGTGTACCAGGAACAGCAGTTCATGACCTTGCATTGCAAGAATTGAACCCATATATCAATTATACAGATAATATTCTACTCAACTACACCGATGGATCACAGTGTGTTTCATGCTCAAAGTTGGTTGTCGTAATACATTTTACATTGACATTTTAGTCATTTAGCAGACACTCTTATCCAGAGCAACTTACAGGAGCAATTAGACTTAAGTTCCCTGCTAAAGGGCACATCGACAGATTTATCACCTAGTCGGCTAGGGGATTCAAAACAGCGACCTTTCGATTAATGGCCCAATGCTCTTAACCGCGAGGCAACCTGCCGCCCATTATAATAGTGACGGATGCTGATATAGTTTTAGAAGTTCCATTAGGAGGGAGTTGAGGATTTTACCCACTGGCTTTACAGCACTGGGCATGCCAGTATCATAACCAAGGACTGTGGAAATTACAGTAAAACTTCTCTCCAGAGACACGCTAGCAATGATGTCATTTTTGTCTGCCATAGTTTATATTTAGACCATAGGATTTAAGGGTGGGCATGTTTGTTGAAGAAAGTTACATCAGAATGTATATGATGGAATTCCATAAGATTGTACGGTTATTAATTATCTGATGGATACAAATCTGATGATGCAGTGAAATATCTTATTATTGTTCAGTGAAGTACTGTGAAGGACAGTACATTTTTATAGTTAAGAGAGTGTGTTGTAAAAGTTTTTATAAATTACTTATTTTTCTGGCTTTTGAACAAGTTTGTGTCAGGCTGTATAATCCCTCATATTAAGAAATCATTCAGTTTCTTTCTCATATTTAGTGTATGACTCCTATGCCATTGGAAACACTCAATTGGTTTTTGGCTGCAACAGCATCTCCTTCAGGGCTACTGAAATATTGCACTGTGTAAAAGTAAAATACACTGCTCAAAAAAATAAAGGGAACACTAAAATAACATATCCTAGATCTGAATGAATGAAATATTCTTATTAAATACTTTTTTCTTTACATAGTTGAATGTGCTGACAACAAAATCACACAAATTATCAATGGAAATCAAATTTATCAACCCATGGAGGTCTGGATTTGGAGTCACACTCAAAATTAAAGTGGAAAACCACACTACAGGCTGATCCAACTTTGATGTAATGTCCTTAAAACAAGTCAAAATGAGGCTCAGTAGTGTGTGTGGCCTCCACATGCCTGTATGACCTCCCTACAATGCCTGGGCATGCTCCTGATGAGGTAGCGGATGGTCTCCTGAGGGATCTCCTCCCAGACCTGGACTAAAGCATCCGCCAACTCCTGGACAGTCTGTGGTGCAACGTGGCGTTTGTGGATGGAGCGAGACATGATGTCCCAGATGTGCTCAATTGGATTCAGGTCTGGGGAACGGGCGGGCCAGTCCATAGCATCAATGCCTTCCTCTTGCAGGAACTGCTGACACACTCCAGCCACATGAGGTCTAGCATTGTCTTGCATTAGGAAGAACCCAGGGCCAACCGCACCAGCATATGGTCTCACAAAGGGTCTGAGGATCTCATCTTGGTACCTAATGGCAGTCATGCTACCTCTGGCGAGCACATGGAGGGCTGTGTGGCGCCCCAAAGACATGCCACCCCACACCATGACTGACCCACCGCCAAACCGGTCATGCTGGAGGATGTTGCAGGCAGCAGAACGTTCTCCACGGCGTCTCCAGACTGTCACGTCTGTCACATGTGCTCAGTGTGAACCTGCTTTCATCTGTGAAGAGCACGGGCGCCAGTGGCGAATTTGCCAATCTTGGTGTTCTCTGGCAAATGCGAAACGTCCTGCACAGTGTTGGGCTGTAAGTACAACCCCCACCTGTGGACATCGGGCCCTCATTCCACCCTCATGGAGTCTGTTTCTGACCGTTTGAGCAGACACATGCACATTTGTGGCCTGCTGGAGGTCATTTTGCAGGGCTCTGGCAGTGCTCCTCCTACTCCTCCTTGCACAAAGGCGGAGGTAGCAGTCCTGCTGCTGGGTTGTTGCCCTCCTACGGCCTCCTCCACGTCTCCTGATGTACTGGCCTGTCTCCTGGTAGCGCCTCCATGCTATGGACACTACGCTGACAGACACAGCAAACCTTCTTGCCACAGCTCGCATTGATGTGCCATCCTGGATGAGCTGCACTACCTGAGACACTTGTGTGGGTTGTAGACTAGGTCTCATGCTACCACTAGAGTGAAAGCACCGCCAGCATTCAAAAGTGACCAAAACATCAGCCAGGAAGCATAGGATCTGAGAAGTGGTCTGGTCACCACCCGCAGATCCACTCCTTTATGAGTGTCTTGCTAAATGCCTATAATTTCCACCTGTTGTCTATTCCATTTGCACAACAGCATGTGAAATTTATTGTCAATCAGTGTTGCTTCCTAAGTGGACAGTTTGATTTCACAGAAGTGTGATTGACTTGGAGTTACATTGTGTTGTTTAAGTGTTCCCTTTATTTTTTTGAGCAGTGTATATAGTTGTTGTATTGTAGCTAATTATGTTTATAAATAGATCAAGTACATTAAATACATAACAGTGTATTATAGTGTATTATCATAGTACATTTTATTTAATTAAACAGCTGTTTCATAAGGTATTTGACCAAAATCAGAGAGACCCACCAAGAACCCAAGACAACATAGGCTTGATCTGTTAATGTTATTGATCGTGGCCGAGCAAGATAGATGTAAGGTTATGAATGGGTGGGGAGTGATATAGAAAAATGTATCTCGTCATTTGCATCAAATGGTCTTTATTCATGTTTTTCTTTCAAGTTTTTAAAAAGAACAAGACACATAGGGAGCAAAATTAAACCAGTTAAGTTGGCTGTCTTAACTTGTGAATAATAAACTAAATTAGTAACTTACAAAAAATAAATGGAAATGCATTATAATATGAATAGACTACATGAGAATAACAGTTATGTTTGCAAGTTGAAAGCCAATGAATTGGGCATATATGTTTTACATGTTAAGCTGAGCAATGAATGGAATAGGAATTTCAATGTCCATCTGTTTGTCACTCACTGTCACAAAAGACTCAGCATTTCTGGTAATGTCCTGAAGGAACTCCGTAACCTTGATGTGGATGGCATTAATACTCTGAATCACGGAGTCAATCCAAGACTGGATGTCAGCATTGAGCTGCTCAATGGACATTTCAGCAAAGAGGTCGCGATATTCTCGGATAATTCTCTTGGCTTCCTCGATCTGCTGTGCAATATCAGACATGGCAAGGGAGTTGATGGCTTCGCTGAAGACGTCACTCATCCACACGGTGAGTTTCTCCATATCCTGAGATTTCAGGGAGACAATGAGCTCTTCGGTTTTCTGCACGGTTAAGCGCAGGAATGCAGACAGCCTGCTCACAATATCCTCCAGAGGGACATCTCCGACTCTCTTCACAATGATGATCACCTGCTTCTGAATCTTCTCAATGGCAGCCATCAGGTCATCCAGGATTTCTCTCCCGCTGACCAGGTTGCTGGAGCCAGGAAGTGTGAATTTGATGTTTCTGATCTGTTCAAGGAGAGCTGCACCATGGGAGGCAAAGAATTCTGGAACCTTCTTGATAGCTTGCTCAACCAATTCAGCAAATAATCTACTCAGTTTCTGGTAGGCCTCAAGACCGGACATCTTTCCCTCAAGTCCAGGCATCTGGAACTGGGTCTCTCTCAGGAACTTGATGGCAGCATCGAGCAAAACCTGAACATTTTTCTGGTACTGCCTGAGGACGAAAATGACACTGTTGGAGAGCTTGTCTGTGATGGCTGTAAGATCCATAGCTGCAATGTTTTCTGCAGCCCTCTTGTAGATGACCTTGCCCTGATCCGTGATCTGTTCCATACTACCCTCAAGTCTGTCGGCTATCTTCTGGGGAGCAGATAGGATATCCTCCATGCAAACTGCTGACATGATCTCAGGCACCTTCGCCTTCACTACCAGGAGAATCTCAGTGGGAACCTCCATATTCCAGGTGGTCTGAATGTTCAGCTTCTCAGAGTTGATCACAGACATTTTCAGGGCCATGATCTCCACATCAGTGGTGGGTTCAGACTGCATGAGAGAATGAAAACAGAAACAGAAATAAGTGAGTGAAACAGCATTGTAACATGCTCTACATGGCTGTCATGAACACATTGCAAACAGTACTTATCAAGTCATTGAAATGTACACAAGTCTTACCGGGTATCTGCCGTAGAGTCTTCCTTTCACTTGGGGTGGTTTCTTGGCCTGCAGCTGGAGTCCTAGGAGTCCGGCATTTGGAGAAGACACAGAGATGATGAGGCCTTCCTGGGCATTTCCAAAGACCTCCTGGTTGACTTCCAGAGTCCAGAGGGTAGCTGTATTTGTGATGGAGGCATCCATACCATCGCTATTGAGGCTGATGGTGCTGTCATGGCTGCCCTCAACATACATCGCTTCCAAATTCAGGATAGAGGCCAGTTTCAATCCATTGTTCCTGTTCAAGGTGGCGCTACCATCAATCTTGGCCTTCAGAGCATCAAATTCAGAGGTGGAGGAAGCGTCAAATCGGACAATGATGTCATCCTGATTGAGAACAGCAGCATTTGCCTTCACTGTCAGCACAGCTGTCTTCATGGAGAACTCGTAGGTCAGGTCACCGAAGATAGGGATCAGGATGTTGCTCTGCATTTTGGGCAGAGTGATTTTTGGCAGGGTCAGCTTGCTAAGAGCAGATGGAACATGCATAGTAGGCATTGTGATGAGACTGAAGTCAGGCACAGGAATGGTGAAACCAGACACTTCAATATTCAGCATTGGAACTATGTGTGCCGGAACAGTGAGAGTTTTGGGTAGCTCAATGTTGTATTTCTCGTACTCTGCCTTTGCCTGGTCAAATGAGGTAGAGAGAATGGCAACAGCCTTGTCCCTTCCAACGATCATGTTCTTGTTCAGACTCCTGGTGTGCTTGTTGATGGCATTGAAGATTGGCTCCATGTCAATGCCAATGGTGATCATCTCAGGGTTCTTCTTGTATGTGAGCTTGGTGTCCATGTCAAAGGTCTGCTGAGGTGTGGTCAAGAGCACACTCAGACCGGTGTCCTCCCACAGAGAGAACTCAGTCCTACCTATGAATTCTACAGCTCTCTTGGGAATGGAGATGGGCTCCTTCAACGCATCAAGGTTCACTTCTCCATTGATCTGGGCGAAGACGTGGATTTCCTGCTCACCGTTGTCCATTGTGAAGTAGTGTGAGTATTTGTACTGGTTGAATCGTGCCAGTCCAGTCCAGCTAGCCTGCTGCACTCCAGAGTTGAGGGTAAAGGCAAAGTCATTCTGAAGATCAATCTTTCCAGTCAACTTGAAGGGAAGCGCAATCTTGGTGTTTTCCTTGTTCTTGGTGTCAAACACAAACTCATAGGGTGTAGCGATGAAGTTGATTGAGTTGGAAATAATTCCCTCAACTTTGCCTACCAGCTCTGTGTTGCAGTAGGCAGTTACCTCAATTTTCAGATCCTGCACCTTAGCCTCTGCTTTCAGCTCAGCAACACTGCTTTTGATGAAGGGAGTTTCGGTCTCACTGTTGGCTTCAATGATGATGTGACTGAAAATGCTGGCTTCAGCATTCACATTCTGCTTCATTTTCAGGTTGTTGGTGTCGGTTACCCCAGTGAAGATCAGTTTGACAGTGTTGAGGTTCATTACAATCTGCATGTCATACTTGTGGGTTCCTTCATCGGAGTAATCCTGGATGGCAGATTTACCGTTACCCTCATTGGTAAGAGTCAGAGTGACAATGCCACCTTCCAGGAGAGCAACTGCCTTCTGGGTTATGGCAGCCTTGCTGAAGATGTTGAGAAATGGGAGGTTCACATTGTGGTTGTATGTAGTCTCCAGTGTGGTAGAGACTCCATTCTCCATGTCGAAGAAGGCATTGCTAACCAGCTCGGCGGTGTAGGGCTCAGTTGTGGCCTTGGCATTGGTCTTGGAGGAAGCCTGGACTGATGTGCTGTAGAAGGCAACTGTTCCTTGGTGGTCCACGGAGAAGTCCCTGTGCACGATCTTGATGTTCTCAGAAACAGACAGGTGGCTCATCTTGGGCACAGCAATGTCAACTTTGGCATCCAGGGTGTAGGCGAACAGATCAAAGGTAGAAGTGGCCTGAGATTTGAGGATAGCGTAGAACTCTGGTGTCACTTCGGTAGTTGTGGCATTCCGGAACTCAGCATTGGTGCTCATAATGTAGTCAGGTGAGATGACACTGAACTCTCCGTTGAGTTTTCCGAAACAGGGGACCCTGCTCAGTTCGATGACTTTCTGTTTCAGCTCCTCGGCGAATGTGTTATAATCAAAAGACCTGATCTTCTCTGTCAGTCTATCGAAATAGACACTGATGTTGTCTACCATTTGCTTGAAGTCAAAGGCATTCAGTTCATTTACAAACTCATTCACATGTGACATGATTTTGTTCAGCATGGCTTGGATATCAATAGACTTAAGAGCATTGTTTGCTGACTGAATGTGTTCTCTGAGCTGGTAGGACTTCATGATTTCCACAACCTCATCCATGATGTTCTCAACAATCTTTTCAACCTCGTAATTGGACAGGATCTCTTCAATTTTGGTGTAAACAGCATTTATCTTGCCGGTGATGTCATTTTTCTTGATCCACCTCATAATAGTGTCCCTGATTGACTTCAGGACATTCATGATTTCTTCAGTGGGAATCTTGGCTATCAGTGTAGGAATGTGGCTTTCAATGGAATTGATGAAGTTCTTCAGGTCCTGAATGAACAGGTTGATGTCGAAGCTCTCAACAACTTGTTTCAGTTCACCCACTTTCCCCTGGATCTTTGCTCTAATTTTGTATTTGGTGTCAATATCTAGCAGCAGGCCTTTGCTGTTTTCCATTGTCATCATCGTGGCAATTTTGACTTGTTCAATGACTGCAGGGAGATGCTCAACAAATGGCAGCAGAATTAAATGGCTGTCAACATTCTTCTCGTACTTCAGGGAACCAGAGATAGCGTATTCCTCGTTTTCACCGGCCTTGTTCAAGATTGTGGTGAAGACAGCTCCTGTCATCTCCATTCCCATCGTTTCAGCATTGTTCAAGGCGCTAAGCTCTTGGTTGAATTCATGGTTATTCAGTTTGGATGTCATCTTCATTGAGGCATACTGCTCCTGAGGAGTCAGACGACTGGTGATCTTGTTGTCCAGGTTGGTCTTGACAGAGTCTCCATTTTCCAGCTGGAGGCTGGTGGAGGCCTTGCATTCGTGGGAGTGGGAGAAAGCCAGGGGCTCTGCCTTCAACAGGAACTGGTTGAACAGCTCAATGTTCTGAATTCCAAACATATTCGGAGTTCCGTTGGAGTTGAATAGAGCAGAAATGTCAACCATGAATGGCTCAGCGACAACGTTGACAGTGCTGTCCAAGTTCAGTGCTTCAGAGTTGATGCTAGCCACGCTGTTGAACTTGGTGGACAGACCAGCAATCTCGAGGTCAGCAGTGTGTGTCATCTGAGAGAGTGCATATTTTCCATTGGTGTTGCACTTAGCAGTGGTGGTCATGTCAGCAAAACTGATCTCATAAGTGTGCTTGAAATTGGCCTCTTCGGAAGAGACTCCCTTCAGGCTGCCGGTCAGTTCCATCTTGTAATCCTCTACCTTGAACATAGCCTCATTGACAAAGTTAATCTCTGTGATCTTGAGGTCGTTTTTCACGTTCACAGCAACACCCAAGCGCTGAATGTCGACAGAGATGTCGTGCTTGTAGGTGTTCTCCTTGTTGAAGAAGTTCTCGGTCTTGGAGCGGAGGGCCAGAGATTTAAGAGTGAGAGTCAGGCTGTGTGTGTTCTCAGTCTCCATCTGATACAGTTCAGCGACCAGCTTGTTGGTGAGGGCCAGGCCATCTTCATTCACCTTCAGGTTCACTCTGTTCATGGTGTTGGCATTGAAGAGATTGCCCTTGAAAATGCTGTTTAGGTAGACCTCAGAGCTTGCCACTTTCCCCTCCAAGTTGAGGTTGGCGGTGGTCTCCCCAAAGGCCCCCTTGGTGTTGATGGACACATGGGCCCCGGTGATATCGACTCCACCATTGAAGACATTCTCGAAGGTTATGGGGCTGCTTTGGGCGGTGGTGGTGGCACTTGTTGCTAGACCTTCCTTGTTCAGCGTCAGAGCAGCCTTGTGGAAGGCGCGGCTGCCGAGGACGTTGACGGAAGCGTCTGCATTGATCTCTAGGCTGGCGGGGTTCAGGGCTCCGGAGAGCAGGGAGTAGGCACGATTCTCAGTATCATCAGCCTGGTTTTCTACCCTGATGATGGCTTCATCCCTGGAGGCAGTGAAGTCCACTTCGCTGCGGATCATTTTCTCTTCAGCCTTGGTCACAGAGTTGGACTGGATCGTCAGCTGGGCCTCTTTGTAGCTGATGCTGAACTTGGTGGTGTGCTTAATGGGGTCGTTGTTCAGGTTGGTATTGGACTCAATCAGAAGCTGCTCATTAGCATAGCCGGCCTTGAGCTTGTTGACAATCTCCAGGATTGGGGAGTTCACCCTCAGTGTGGACTCGGCTCTGGCTTCTTTCTTCATGTGTTCGAAAGAGAAAGACTGGGAATAGGTGGTGCTGGCGGTCACGGATCCAAGGGTTACACTACCGTCCATGTTAGCATCTCCAATGAGCATGTCAGAGGCCAAGGAGGCCTGCGAAGTGATGTCCAAGGATGTCTGCAGACCCAGAGGGCTGAAGACCTGAATCTTGTGGTTGCCTGTGGCTCTCACTTTGTCTGACACACTGACGGTTTCCATTACCTCAAAGCTGGTGTCAATGAGCTTGTGGCTCAGGGAACCATTCAAAATCACATTCAGAGAGTCTTCTGGCACGTCAGTGATGAGGGCAGTTCCTGTAATGAGACAAAACAAGGGACATGAAGTCACTATAGTACACACAAGGTAAATCAGTCAAACTGACTCAAGGTAGGTTATATTGTATAATCTAATTTGAAGTTATTATGTAACATGTTTCTTCCTTTCCAAACATGATAATATGGCAATCTGTAAAATTACTAAACATTTATGATTTGGAAGTTCAATGAACTTGTTAAGGTTATAAAAATCAAAAAGGTTAAAAAAAAGTTAAGAGAAAAGGTTTACCTTCAGATGTGAAAGCGAGGAGTTCAATGGGACTGTCAGCTACCACCTTAAACTTGGCAATGTAGCTGGGGCTCTCCACAGAGTTGTTGCCACCGGAGACCATTCCCTCCCAGTTATAGTAGTTGCTGTTCACCTTAGCAGACACTTCAACCATTCCGAAGAGTGGCACAGTGAGCTTGTAGTCATTGGGGATGGAGAAGGTGGGGACCTGGACCTTCTTGGAGGCAAGCTCCAAACCGACCTGGGGCACGGACAGATGTGGGGTGGTCAGCATGGCAGGGATCCTCAGCTCCTCAGATGACTTTCCTCCGAATGGCATGGGGATGGTGATGGTAACACGGTTCTTGTTGAACTGGTATTTGAATGTGCTCTCACTGTTGAAGAAATGAAATAATGCAAATAGTTTGTTATTATCAGACTATGATACTGGACACTGACATCACATAGAAAATTACTAGGCTCTATAAAAATAGACCCCAAAAAGAGAATACTGCTTTCAGATGTACTTACGATTTCAGGAACAGTCTTTCGGGCATTGTGGGCATCGCCAGCTCTGGCATGTTGTCCTTCAGTGTCTCAACCATGGGAACATCAAAGGTGATCTTGTCCATCCAAATGTTGATGGCCTGTTAAAAAACTATTTTGTTATGCGTTGATCTGCCACCATTGGTTTGACTTCTATGGAAGAATCAAACATGAAATGAATTGAGGAGACTGTACGAAAAGGATTTGGGTGTTGTCTTACCTCAAGAGATTTGGTGAGGATTTGACGCAGTTTCATGTCGGTCTTGACCACCTGCTGGTCCAGGATGTCCTCAGAGAGCTGCTTCAGCCATGCCTGGAGGGCTTCGGTATGAGGGATGACCTTTTGGATCTCAGAGCCCATGTCGGACACCAGCTGAACCTCAACCTTGTTCTCATCTAAAAGGAAAACATGTTGTATTATTAGTACATTCAACTTTGAACCTTATGTCTATTGCATACTAGTCAAATAAACATACCACATAAAGATAGACCTCCTCTCTACACAATGGTGTATTATGAATTTGTAGAATCAGCGTACCGTATTTGAAGATGACTCCCTGAATGGAGGTGGTCTCGGGGAGCTTGATGTCACTCCTGAGCTCCAGGGTGAGTTCCTCTGCACTCTTCATAGTGGCAGTGATAACTGCATCAGTCTTGAGGGCAGGGACAACCAGCTGGACCTGCAGCATACTGTCGCTCATGGCCTCAAGCCTGGAGGAAAGAAAACCATCAGAATCTCTTAGTGATTCAATTAATTTCCAACATGTGCTGATCTATGAAGACATGCACCAATGAATGTGGCTAAAGGGGAGGGCTTTTGCGTTTACTTACTTGGCGCGGCCAATTAGAGACAGCTGAGGGATGTTCTTGTTGGTGATGTCGATGGTGATGGACTTTCCATTGGCTCTGCTGTCGGTGAGACCAATCCTGATTCCAGCCTCCACATCATAGTCGGGGATCTGGACGTTGGCGGTCAGGATGTTCCTGTTCCTGTTGTACTTCATGGTGGCGGTGGCCTCAGTGGGTTTAGCACCTAGGGAAACAAGGAGGAAGAGAGTGAGTTGATTTTAACCACTGACTCACACCAAACAGTATGAACCATGGGAAATGTAGTGCTTGGACAGATGTTCCTACCCTCCGCTCTAAGTGTCATCCTCACGGTGTCAACCTTCTGGCGTCCCTCCTTTCCCTCGCTAAGGAGGTCATAGGCAAAGGTGGCGGTGTACTCAGAGACCTCGTCAGTGGGCTGGATATCAAGAGCAAACCTAGAACAGAGAGACTGTTGTTCAGTATGATGCTAGTTTGATCTTCATACATGGTGCATTAGCAATATCTTTCCATAAACACATCCAGACTCCCTCAAATGTTGTACTTACTTAGTCTCTCCATTGAGAGGGAAATAAGGAGCAGCAGCGTTGTCACCAGCTAAGTTGTAACGGACGGTGGTGCAGTACTTCACTCCAGAGAAGAGAGGGTTGCAGTTCACAACGTTGGTCCTGCCCTCATCCATGGGGGGGATCAGAGTAGCCTGACCAGAGGTAACTGTCAGCATTCTGTTGCTGTTGTTGAAGAAAAGCAAAAGAACAAAAATAAATAACAAATCATGTGACTTTTGATACATTTACTCAATTGAAAATTTGAATTTGTTTTGGTTGTTTTTTATGTACCTGACTCTGAAGAGCTGGGTGGAGCCCTGAGGAGCAGGGATACCCAGCTTGATCTGGTTCTGCTCCATGGTGATCTTGGCGTTGACAGCGCTTTCGTGGTACATGTTGGTGTGCATCTCCACAACGGAGCTGGTAAACTCAGGGATGTGTACTCCCATCTGGGTCACAAACTCCACTCCCACAGAGGGCATGAAGGACACTTCCTGCTGTTAAAAGATAGCAGTGAGAGGCCCATTAGAAAACTCTTATGTATAAATGCCTTCATTATTATAAATGTTTCATATATTATTATTACAAATGTTTATTACAAATACTTGAGAATTTTTCTAAATGTCTACAAACAATTCGATACAAATGTATTAATAGTATGAAAACTACTGTTACTGAAAACTCAACAAAAAATGGAATTAGAATCTTGTGAAAGAATGTTGATTGAGTGCAGGAAGATAGCAGAGAACAGTGAGTGAGATATTTACCATGTTGCGGTGAAAGCGCAGGCCACCCTTAGCTCCAGGAGCAAAGGTACCGGACAGAGAGAACTTCAGAGGGAAGCCAGAGGCAGTTGACAGGGAAAACTTGTTGTCCATGAAGATGTAATGGGCAAACACTTCATTGTCAGTGCCTGCCACCATATTCTGCATGAACTAAACCCAGGAAGAAATGTAATCAATAACAATAAATACATATAAAATATACCATTCAGCAGATGCTGTTATCCAAAGCGACTTAAAAGTCATACATTCTTGAACATTTTTATAAACATTACATTGTTCTTAGCTGGAAATAAAACAAGAGGGTTCTTCACACTTGGAGGTACACATATATGTAAACATGTGAATTACCTTTGTGGGCATGTCCTTGAGGAGGATCTCAGCGTACATGGCTGCGTATTCGGCAATGCCTTTCAGCTCGCTGCCCTTGATGTATCCAAGCTCAGTTCCCATGATCCTTAGATAGGCCATGGCTTCAGGGGACTCCTGAGCCTGCAGATCCTTCGCCAGCTTGTTGAAGTTGCGGATAATCTCCCTCATGATGTTCTCTGGGACCTGAAGAAAAGATTTGAGAAGAGTTAACAATGACAATCGTAACACAAACTGAATGCAGTGGAGTAATATTTTTTTTGATGTGTGGTAATCACCTTTGTTTTCTCATTCTTCAATGGGGCAGCGAAGTTCTTCAGAACCTCGTTCACCTGGTCTGGCATCTTGTCTCCAGCCCAGTACATAGCCTTGGATACGGTGTCAGGGAAGAACCCGCTCTTTCCGAACAGAGCCTCAATGGTTGGCTCAAAGTCTTTTCCCTCCATGCCAATCTATAGACAAAAAAAAACAGTCAATGCAATGTAGAGTGGATATAACAAAAATCACACTACAAACCTGTTATTATGAGTTACTAGACGTAAAAACATCTTTCTGTTATTACATACCTCCCACATGTCCATGTTATAGCCGAAAGCCTTTAGGGTAGTCTCAAGCATGATCTCCTTGGGCAGTTGGCTGGTGGGATCAAAGATCATGTTTCCTTGCATGCTGGTCTTCATGTTGTTCATGGCAGCATCCATCTTGTAGTTGCGAGACATAGTAGTGTAGTCACCATGAGTGGTTGCAATGGTAGGGTCAGCGAGGACATCAAGGATCTTTTCGCCCAGCCTGGGGATTAGGATCACAGAATATTAAAGATCAGTACTAACACTGGATACTTAACTTTTTTTGTATAATATTATGACAAAGTCTGTTTCAGATCAAATTTATACATACTTTATGGTCTCGGGGTCATTGGAGTGGATGATGTTGTAGATGTGAGAGGTCACGAAGGCCTTGACCTGCGCATTCTGCTCCTGGACGTCTGGTTTCTGCTCCTGCATCGACGCCTTCAGTATTTTCTTCACCAGCTCCAGGTCACTTTCCTCAGGTGTCCTCATCAGAATCAGGTAGGCTGCCAGTCTCTTCTGCACGGCACCCTTAGCGTATGAGCTCACCCTCTGGAGGTTAGAGCGCACCTGGAAAGGAAAAACAAAATGGCAGCTAATTAGTCAATGTACAGTGCCTTGCGAAAGTATTCGGCCCCCTTGAACTTTGCAACCTTTTGCCACATTTCAGGCTTCAAACATAAAGATATAAAACTGTATTTTTTTGTGAAGAATCAACATGGCCTCAAGCCTGGAGGAAAGAAAACCATCAGAATCTCTTAGTGATTCAATTAATTTCCAACATGTGCTGATCTATGAAGACATTTGTTAAAAAAGTTTGAAATATCCAATAAATGTCGTTCCACTTCATGATTGTGTCCCACTTGTTGTTGATTCTTCACAAAAAAATACAGTTTTATATCTTTATGTTTGAAGCCTGAAATGTGTCAAAAGGTCGCAAAGTTCAAGGGGGCCGAATACTTTCGCAAGGCACTGTATTTTTGAAAGGAGAATGTGTGCCACAGTATAGCAGTGCATGGCCCTTATTCACATGTCTCAGAGTAGGAGTGCTGATATAGGATCAGCTTGTCTATTTATTTAGATCATAATGAAAAACATTATATGGGGACCTGATCCTAGATCAGCACTCCTACACTCCTTTTTAGTCCTTCAAGTTCATTTTGGAGTTCGAATATAGTTTACCTCATCGGTCACAGACATGCGCCTGAAGGCCTGGATGGCAGCGAGCTGGACCTGCAGGGTTGTGGTGGGCTGTCTCATGCACTTCAGCAGGGTGGTCTTCACGGTAGCGTCGGCGGCCTCCATGGCTTCTCCTATGTTGCCAATAATCTGGAGTCCATTACAAATAAAGAGAGAGAGAGTCAGATAAGCAGTCAAAGAAGTCAAGCTTTCCATGTCATGTGATAAGGTGGGAAGAATAATCTAATTAGTTGAGCAACAGGTGACAACATACCCTCAGGGTCAGGAAGGTCAGCTCCTTTTCTCCAGCACAATCAGCACCCAAAAGGGAGACAAGGAACTCAGACACAGCAGCAATCTCGGGGGTGACTTTGCCCTCAGCCTGGTAGAGCCTAGTAACACAAAACAAGAGGGTGGCAATGAACATTTGAACCATAATGTTTAATAAACTAAATTGAAACCGTCAGTCATTGTCTATCAGTCAATAACCAAGTAGAGTATACATTTTGGACTTACTTTCTGACGACATTGCCTAAAGCAAACATGATGGGCTTGCTCTGTTTGTACTGAGCCATGCTGAGCATGTCTTTGACAAGGAGGCGGGAGGGGTTGGGCAGGAGTCCCAGGGCATAGACGGCGGCGTCGACTTCCATAGCTTCAGGCTCGAAGGTCCTGAGGTGCTGGAGCATGGCGCTGCTACACTCAGGAGTACCGCACTGGGCCAGGGCCTGCCAGGTCAGGGCGTCCGATACGAACACCATCTCAGGGACGGCAGGGCTCATAGCCTCACCCTTCAGTCCCCGAAGCTCAGACACAAGTCTCTGGAAGGTGCTGGCGCGCTGGTGGCCCTGGTTGGTCTCGGACAGGGTGCTCAGTTCCCTCAGGGTGGCAAGAGCAGCATCTGCTGTCTGGACGGCAGCTTTGTCCTCAGCAGCCTCCATGGGTAAACCCTTGAGGTTGGCCTCATCTTTAGAGAGTAAGATAGAAGACATTTAGTTTTAAAGGCCATTCTGTAAAGGCCGCCTGGTACAGTACACATTCTGTTTATCATTTGAGTAAAAGACGAATTTTGACCAGTGTCAATTCTTACTGTGGTTGAAAACTCTTTCGTTGATCTTGCTAGTCTCCAGGAGAGTCAAAGTCTGTTTGACCAGTGTTGACACTCCATACTCAGTCCTGCATTTAGGAAGAGGATTGAAGAACATGTGACGAATTCTAAACTGGCCTGGGTCAAATCTGGGCTAACATCATTGCAGACTCCGTATTCTATTCATAGGATTAAACAGATTTGAAGTTGCCTGGATTTACTGGTGGGAGAAAGGGAGGAAGATGTGCTTCTCCGTGCAGGATCCAGCAGTCATGTGCTTCTTCTGGTTGTCAAACTTGTAGTTGCAAGTCTGGGTGCTGCTGATCAGCTTGGACAGTGGGTATTGCTGTTGACAGGGAAGCACAATTAAACACTTTGTCAGGAACAATAATCATGATGGGTTTATGGTGTAAATCAAGGTTCCCAACTGACGTGATTTTATTTGTCCCCCCAAGTAAAAAAAAAAAGTTAAAAAAGTGAGTTATATATTTTTTTAAATGTTGGCCATAAAAGACTAAAAATACCAGCAAATCAGCTCCAAGTGATTTTAATTTGGGAAATCTGCTCCAAAGTATTTCCAACAATAATAGAGAGATATGTGAATGTGTACAAATGTAAGAATTGATGATGTTTTAGTCAAATATTTTAATCTGTTTGGGCATCTTGCGGTAAATTTGCAGTCTACAAATTATTTGCAATTATGTTCGGGCCCCGTGACCATCCGCTCAAGAAGAAAATTGGCCCGTGGCTGAATTTATGATATGATATTCTATTAAAATGTAATGCTTAATCGAAGAATGACCAAATGTTTTTTTTTGTAAATGATGGCCATAAAGTGATTCCCCTCCCTCTAACCATGCCAGAGAGGATAGCCAGGGGGCTGGTGTGGTCCCTCTGGGCAATGAAGCTGTCGCATTTGGACAGGTCCCTGGTGATGGTCACGTCAGTGGCGATGTCTTCTTTGGAATTGACAGCGAAGTTGGTGACACAGACTCCATGAAGGGTGGCCTGAACGTTGAGAGAGTTTTTGTTAAAGTAAATGACGAACATACATCCATTTAGATTATTAGGTTAACACAATATACTTCGGTTTCTGTGATTCCTTGTCACATGACTGGTACCAAGAAGGATATTTACAGATTATAGATCTAGAATGGTCAACTCAATAAGATGGACACACAAAGTTTTGAGATGAAGCTATGAAGGACTTTGACCTGCAGCTTTATCTATGGTGCAGTCATTCTAGGTAGTCATTGTAACAACTTGTTGTTTGGTATTTATCACCCTAGATTGCGGCATCTTATCTATTTATTATGTCATTTGTATCTTGATACATCACAAACAAAATCAAATTGCCTTGATGACCCAGACCTATATGGACCTCATGACTGTTATGTCACGTCACTGACTAATTGACTGTGAGCTGGCAGGTGAGGAAATTGCCTTGGTCAGCTCTTACCATGTCCTTGTTCTTCTCTTCCTCCAAGGCAGGCACGATAAGGGCTGAGACAATTCCCCTCTTGATGTTTAAGATGGTGGTGGTCTCATCCTCCTCAGGGAAGAGTTTCACACCTGTCTGTCCCTCAACCATGACCTTCAGGGGGTTCCTGGACAATAAAGGAGTGATCATCTTATTTCGTATACTCTTATTCTGAAATTAAAAGGAATCTCCGCACATTCAGGATCAATGCACAATTTTCTATTTATTTACGTGTGGTAGTCAAACTTTCATCAGAGCCACTAAGTATACTCTTATTATATCATCAAGGGTTATCAAGCAATAGAAAAGGTCTGTAAATCGCTGTGGGATAAGAGTGACGTGATAGCGTACTTCGCCATGGCAGCCTGGAAAGCCTCAGCACCAGCAGCGGGCGCGAACACAGCTGAACCCTCTGTGTCGATGTGGACGACCTCGCTCAGGGAGCACTCTGGGGTGCGCAGGATGAAACTGCATGTTTGGGGCACATCAATTTCGACCTGTGAGAAGGACAAAAGGAACGGTCAGAGGACTGTCCCTTTAATGTCCCCTTCTGTAAGGAAGGAATGGAAGTTGAGTGAGAGCCCGGAAGAGTCTGTCACGTACCTTGCAGGTTACTTTAGGGCCATTCTTGAGGTTGGTAGCTCCATTTACGCCATTAAGTGTCTCGGCTTCATACTGGTACAGAAATCTTCTGAAGTTCTTGAACCTCTTTGCCACTAAAAATAAGGGGGCAAAATTACTAACGTTGCAATTACAGTTATGAGAAAAAGGGAGCAATACGTAGGGACATGTTATGAAAGACATCTAATCTCTAGTGAGATAAGGAGTTCTGGACTCTACCTTTCGTATGATAAAATTGATAGTGTTGACATTTGGCAAGTCAACATGACACTGATCGATGATCTCATCATTGAGTTCAAAGTCACACATTTCAGCTGAGACCAGTGCAAATTGAGTAGACCTAGGTGAAGTAACGTTCCCTAGAACCGTTGTGAGTACTAGACTACAAGGAGTTGAAACAAAGATTTGCCTATTCCTCTATGGTTTTAACAAGCCGTGATAACTTCTCACAAAATCACTCTCCTTTTTTGTTTGATATCCTGTTTTGGGTTCTGATGACGTCAGAATTAGTGTATGAAAATTATCAGAATTTTACCAGAGAAAAAGCTAAGCATAAGTTTTGTCCCATCCTGTTTATTCACTCTTTTTAAATGTTTGCAAATTAAGTATAGTCTATAGGCGAATTCACAAAAATTCCATATCAGAGTTGTATTGACAACTTGCTTAGTATCTTAGTCTGGAACACCATGTAGCTATTTTAATTTTAATCCTGGGGTGAAACTAAATAGCTACAGACAGTAGCTAGCTAGCAAAGTCAACCTGATAGTGAATGGCGATATCATCAAAAGTGTCCAAAGTCACACATTTCAGCTGACCAGTGCAAGTTCAGTAGGCCTAGGTGAATTTTAGCAATGATCCCTAGAGTTGTTGTGATTAGGCTACAAGGAGTAAACGTTATAATAAAGATGTGCTTATTCCACTATGGTTTTTAGTGGAGTCTGGAAGAAAACATATTTTTATTGTAATCCTGAGGTAAAACAAAATCCCCTGAAGCTTGATTCCTAGCTAGCAAGCAATATGGTTGTTTCTCCTCTCTTCTCTGTGACATTTTGCAACTTGTTGAAAGTTGAAAACCCATTTTCCCCTAGAGACCATTGTCTACTGGAAGATTACCTTCATCTAACATTTAAATAAATAAAAATAAAAACTTACAGAGACAAGTTGGAGATTGTCCCTCAGAATTCCCAATATCTTGCTCTGTGAATAATGAAAATAAAAAAGGATTGGGAAAAAAGTTGAAATACCAGTGCACAGAACATCATCCATTGCAGCAATTGTCTGTCTGTAAATTGTATTCAGGGTATCTGCATATTTTCATTATATATATATATATATATATATATATATATATATATATATAGGCTTATATATATAGGCTTATATGTCAATGACAATTTTAAAAAGTGTATGTAAGCTACTCAGAATTATTTATATCGTCTCTTGTTAAATGTAGACCTATTTCAACACAACTGGATGCTTGTAGCACAAAACTACCAAAAAGTTGTGTAGAGAATGAAAAGCATGTATTAAAAATGGACCTCAAAAACAATGTGTAAATTGCGCTGTACTTACGGGCCAAGGCATAGGTGCCTAGCAGTAGCAGAAGGCAGAGCTTAGTATCCCCCATGATGGGTTGGAAGAAGCTCTGTAAGCCTTCGGGAGAGAAGAAGAGGTCTCTTCACTCTTTCAGTAGACTGATTCCTCTGCTTTGGCTCTCTGCTTTTATAGTTCTCACAACCCTCTTTCAGAGATCCAGAACTGCCAGAGTGCCGCCCTGGTTCCAGAGTTCAGGCAGTCCTTGTGGCAGGGCAAAGGTAGGCCTAACTCATTTCACAAACACTCCCAAGACTTGTCAGTCAGCACTGGACTTGATTGGACTCTCTGATTGTATTAGATTAGCTTTTTATTATTATCATTTTTATTTTATTTACAAACTAAGGTTTTTCATGCTTTAGAAACAAGTGATTGAAGTAAGGGGTTGTAAAATAAACTTGTGTATTTAAAAAAAAAAACATTGTCACTGATGCTCAAGCACTGTAGCAAATTATTTATCATTGTTACATGGGATTTACTGTACACCTGTTCTGATATTTGTGTTGTATAGATTAATGTGGTCAGATGAGATTGGTGGCCTGCAAGTCACTCAGAACATGCCTACTAACATGAATGATCTACTCTACCAACCCAAATAGGTTAGTTGAATGGATAAATGTGTATTTTAGTCATTTGTTTTCTGTATGCTTAATTATACTTCCCTGAAATTCTATCTACAAGACCATGAATGCTATTTTTCCAACTGAATATCATATGTACACGTTTATAATGGACAGAAGTGTAAACGGAGGCCACATTTCAGTTGATTAATATAGCGCCCCCCTTGGGCTTATCAAATGTATTTTGTAAATGCCAGATCTCTATGGCAAGATGCATCATTTACCCAAGTTTAGTTCAAATCAGGCCAGTGGTGTCTGACATATCGTGTGTGACTAAAGTATGAATGGACAGAGACGGATGCATAGTTCCCCCTTTCACCTCCATAAAGAAATCTATGAACCTCTTTGATCAGGATTCCCACAGAAGTGCACTCAGTCAGCGTGATGATATTTGCTAGAGTGAGAAGATAACATAATCAGGCAGACGAACATAATGTGAAGTTGCATAAGTCCTTAAAAGAGTAACCTCAGGACTGCAGAACACTATTATGTACAGAAAATGTTTTGAGTGAACATTTAAGGCTTCATAGATAGCAGAAGTGGTCCTTCTGTAGCTCAGTTGGTAGAGCATGGCGCTTGTAACGCCAGGGTAGTGGGTTCGATTCCCGGGACCACCCATACGTAGAATGTATGCACACATGACTGACTGTAAGTCGCTTTGGATAAAAGCGTCTGCTAAATGGCATATTATTTTATTATTATTATTAAAAAGCAGGATAAGAGAAAAAGTAGTCATTGAAAACTTTGACTCTCATAGTGGTTCAGTGTGCACACTTATATACACTTCAATGACTAAATCAACTGGGATAGAAATTATTTAAATTACATCTGAAAATTTAAAGAAATACACATTAAGTCAATGTTTATTAGCTTACTTCACAGTTGATTTTATGGCAAATTGAAAACTGGAGGCGATGAAGTTTGTGCTGATACAAAGCCTTTTTATTTACTGGTTCTCCTTTAGGCATGAACAACGACTACATCAGTGATTAGGCAACATTAACAATAGGTTTATGCCTACCTTAAGCGTTTAAAATAGACCAAGGAGCTCAGAAAGGGGGACACAGAAGGGACATACTGTTGGTCCCATACAGACTAGGGTTGAACATGGGTTGTAAGGCCTCATTTTGAATTAAAATGTCTTATGCCGTTCATTTGTGTTGGCATGAACACTTTGCACAACTGCTGTTGTGGCAACACTTTAAAAATGTCCCTCCCCCCTCCTAGCACCCCTCCTCCCAAAAACCCCCACCAACAACAAATAAACAAACAAACAAAACAACATCAGAACAAACACACAACAACACAACTACCAACACAGTGGTGTAAAGTACTTAAGTAAAAATACTTTAAAGTATTACTTAAGTCGTTTTTTGGGGTGTCTGTACTTTACTATTTATATTTTTGACAACTTTTACTTCACTACATTTATTTTCTTTAGCAATGTCCTTTTTTCTTCATACATTTTCCCTGACACCCAAAAGTAATCGTTTCCATTTTGAAAGCATTGCAGGACTGGAAAATGGTCCATTCACACAATTATCAAGAGAACATCCCTGGACATCCCTACTGCCTCTGATCTGATGGACTCACTAAACATACATGTTTCGTTTGTAAATTATGAGTGTTGGAGTGTGCCCCTGGCTATACATACATTTAAAAACAAGAAAATATTGCTGTCCAGTTTGCTTAATATAAGGAATTGGAAATATTTTATATTTTCACTTTTGATACTTAAGTATATTTAAAAACAAATACTTTTAGACATTTACCCAAGTAGTATTTTTCTGGGTGACTTTACTTTTACTCAAGTATGACTTTTGGGTACTTTTTTTCACACTGTACCTACATGCATTTTTACAAGGAAGTAGCATTGGGCTCAATCACTTTCTTCAAACCTCAAACTCTGATGACCTCTGGTGGCATTTTCTAAATGACCCATAATATTGTATGCTGCCTGTTATATCTAGCTTAGCTGTAGAAGAACGCACATCTGAACGGTTTCACATTATACAGTGGCTTGCGAAAGTATTCACCCCCTTGGCATTTTTCCTATTTTGTTGCCTTACAACCTGGAATTAAAATGTATTTTTGGGGGGTTTGTGTCATTTGATTTACACAACATGCCTACCACTTTGAAGATGCACATTTTTTTTATTGTGAAACAAACAAGAAATATTACAAAAAAACTGAACTTGATCGTGCATAACTTTTCACCCACCCAAAGTCAATACTTTGTAGTCAATACCTTTTGCAGCAATTACAGCTACAAGTCTCTTGGGGTATGTCTCTATAAGCTTTGCACATCTAGTCCCTGGGATTTTTGCCCATTCTTCAAGGTAAAACTGCTCCAGCTGCTTCAAGTTGGATGGGTTCCGCTGGTGTACAGCAATCTTTAAGTCATACCACAGATTCTCAATTGGATTGAGGTCTGGGCTTTGACTAGGCCATTCCAAGACATTTAAATGTTTCCCCTTAAACCACTTGAGTGTTGCTTTAGTAGTATGCTTATGGTCATTGTCCTGCTGGAAGGTGAACCTCCGTCCCAGTCTCAAATAACTGGAAGACTTAAACCGGTTTCCCTCAAGAATTTCCCTGTATTTAGCACTATCCATCATTCCTTCAATTCTGGCCAGTTTCCCAGTCCCTGCCGATGAAAAACATCCCCACAGCATTATGCTGCCACCACCATGCTTCACTGTGGGGATGGTGTTCTCGGGGTGATGAGAGGTGTTGGGTTTGTGCCAGACATATTGTTTTCCTTGATGGCCAAAAAGCTAAATTTTAGTCTCATCTGACCAAAGTACCTACTTCCATTTGTTTGCGGAGTCTCCCACATGCCTTTTGGTGAACACCAAACGTGTTTGCTTATTTTTTTCTTTAAGCAATGGCTTTTTGCTGGCTTCCGTAGAAGCCCAGCTCTGTGAAGTGTACGGCTTAAAGTGGTTCTATGGACAGATGCTCCAATATCCGCTGCGGAGCTTTGCAGCTCCTTCAGGGTTATCTTTGGTCTCTTTGTTGCCTCTTGATTAATACCCTCCTTGCCTGGTCCGTGAGTTTTGGTGGGCGGCCCTCTCTTGGCAGGTTTGTGGTGGTGCCATATTCTTTCCATGGATAATAATAATCCATAATAATGGATTTAAATTGTGCTCCGTGGGATGTTTAAAGTTTGGGGAAATGTTTTATAACCCAACCCTGATCTGTCCTTCTCCACAACTTTGTCCCTGACCTGTTTGGAGAGCTCCTTGATCTTCATGGTGCCGCTTGCTTGGTGGTGCTCCTTGCTTAATAGTGTTGCAGACTCTGGGGCCTTTCAGAACAGGTGTATATACACTGAGATCATGTGACAGATCATGTGACACTTAGAATGCACACAGGTGGACTTTATTTAACTAATTATGTGACTTCTGAAGGTAATTGGTTGCACCAGATCTTATTTAGGGGCTTCATAGTATGTACGCACCACATTTTTTATATTTTTTATAAACAAGTTATATATTTTTCATTTCACTTCACGAATTTGGACTATTTTGTGTATGTCCATTACATGATATCCAAATAAAAATCAATTTAAATTACAGGTTGTAATACAACAAAATAGGAAAACGCCAAGGGGGATGAATACTTTTGTAAGGCACTGTATATCACTCTCATTTAATGACACGTGTCACTCATTCTCACAACCCATTCATCCATAAAGCAGCACACTGTTGTAAACCATAACGTACAGCACGTCGTACCATACATAACATTTCCCCCCCTTTCCAAAACCAGGGACTGGTACCATATATAAAAATGTCCATAGGGCGAGAACCTAGAGTGATACCTGAATGAAAAATGAACCCTTTAATAGAAGAGGTAAACAATGACTCTCCAAACTAGCCAGTTCAGTCCATTAACCTGGAGGTTGACTAAGACACATACTCCAATCTCCGCTGCGTGTGTATCTGAACACGCCAGCATGTGTGACAAAGGCCGTGAGATCTCTGCTGGCTGGGTGGAAAGGCACCTGAAGGTAACCTGACGCAGGTCGAGCTTCGTGAAGACCCTGGAGCCATGAAATTGTGCGGTCAGTTGGCCAATTCTGTTGCCATGTGCAGGTAACTTGGTGGATAGCCGACCCACTGTCATCTCTCAGTGTGAACCCCAAGCCCATGAAGAGGTCGAGGCCCAGGAGGTTGACACCCCACTTTGAAACGTGAATGATGGTAGATGCTTGGCGCCGTAGTGCACTGGGACCTGAAGGGTGCCTGTGTAACAGTATAGACTTTACATCGCCCCGACCTGGGTGCGAACCAGGGACGCTCTGCACACGTCAACAGTCATCCTCGAAGCATCATTACCCATCGCTCCACAAAAGCCACGGCCCTTGTAGAGCAAGGGGAACCACTACTTCAAGGTCTCAGAGCAAGTGACGTCACCGATTGAAACGCCACAAGCGCGCACCACCACTAACTGGCACTGGCTAGCAATTTCACATCGGCTACACCTGCAATGTCTATCTTGGATCTACCATACCCACACAGGGCAGTGGAGTGTTGTTGGAGTGGTAGGTGACGGAAAAACTTGTAGTAAGTGGCAAGGTTGAGCAACGACACCGCAGTGCTAGTATCCAGTAGCAAAGGCAAACCCACCTCGCTGAGCTGCACAATGTCTTGAATGTCACATGGTTGGTGGAGACGGTTCGGATTTCAGTGTGTTCATTTTGAGAGTGAGATGAAAATAAGTGCCTGTTCTGAGTGTGGCTAAAAGCTGGAGCAGAATGACATTTTGCAAAGTGATTGTATTTTGAACAGTTCTCGCATGTTTTCCCATGGGTTGGGCAGTTTGAAGCCCTTGAATTGTGAGAGTCTGTCTGTTTGTCTGTGTGTCTGCTGTATGGGCATGCTGGTCAGTGTGCCAAAAAAATGTTCAGGGTAAGTTGCTAGAGGCAGGTTGATTTGTTGCTAAAAGTTGCTAAATGACGTTGTGATGTCATTGCGTGATAGCGTAAAACTGCGTCATTACGTAGAACACACAACAACGTTACTCAAATTGACTGGCCATCTCAGCGAAAAATATGATTTGACATGTTCAGGTACAGACTCCCACTCTTTTCTGTTCTTCTGGCTGTACAATTGTTATTGAGACATGTTGATTGATGTTGTAAGTTCTGTTCAAAAAACGTTTTTGTGTCATTTTGAGGGAAAATGTGTGCATTTTAGCCACTTTTCAAAAGTTGCTAAAAGTTCAAAATACATTTTTAAAAGTAGCAAAATTGGTTGCTACATGCTGTTTGAAAAAAAAGTTGCTAAATCTAGCAACAAAATGTCTAAATTGGCATCACTGATGCTGGCGTCTGTGTCCATGCAGCTATCTATGTAGGAAGGCGTGCACAGCGCGTGATCGTTGTAGTGCGCATGCTCGGTCTGAAGCTGCTGTGTGAATGGCTGGGGGCCGAGTGTATACTGCAGAGCTGTCTGTCAGCATTGTTGAGCATTCCAACGCCGCTTCAACCTGGAGTGCTGTTTGAATAGTTCCATCGACTTGTAAATTATTTGATTCCAAAAGCTGCTTCTCCCGCCTTGTCTTTTAACATAACGTCCCCTCTATCAGCTGATCTCGTCCTGAAGTGTCCCATATATACCCACAGAATAGCCACGTAGCTTTGAATGGACTCACCCGGGCATTGATTTATTTTTTTTATAGCCGGTAGCGTCCGAGGAGCACTCGCTTTTTCCCGGCAAAGTGGTTCAGTAGGAGGCTGACTGCAGCAGAATGTTGGAGCCGATCCAAGCGCTCTGAAAATCCTCTGTCCCTCTGTACGGAGTCTGTGATGGAACAGTCCATAGCTTCGAGATAAGAGTTAAAACTTATCAAGCCAGTTATTTCAAGGCGAGGAATGGTGCTGGCGTCGTTGCCAATATTATATCTAGTTTAGCTGTAGAAGAACGCACATCTGCACGGTTTCACATTGTACATCACTCTCTCTTAATGACATGTGCCACTCATTCTCATAACCCATTCATCCGTAAAGCAGCACATTGTGGTAAACCCTACAGTACAGCACGCTGTACCATACATAACACTACCCTCATAAAGTGCATTTCGGATTCAAAACTATAATTCCTACATAGTACTTTCAGAAAGGTAAGAACTATGGGATTCTGATATAGGTGTCAGAAACAATGTGACTACTGCCACATGTCCACCAGCTGCACATGCGTTTTGCCATGTGTTGTTTTTGCCCGCATTTTCTGTACTTGATGCACATGCGCTTCACAAGGCTGCAGAACGGGTTGCATCACGGATAAGATCATTTTCGCCCTGTTTAACCAAAGCTAATAATTAGAACAAATGGAAGTTATTCTCCAGTTGACCTAATGGTTTCATAAACTGCCAGAGCTCCCAACAGACTAACGTGCACAAGGGCACATTGCAACAATTAATCTAGTTCGTTTCTATTCATCTGTCACTATCAACGTCAATAAATTGAACTGGTCCCCATATAGAGTACTGATTTTAAATCACTAGCTTGCCCTGCATGATGGCATCCTTCCAGCTTCGTCAGGGAGTTGTACTCCCCACAAATGAGAGGCTTTTAATACTCAAGACTGAGCGTTAGGGCCTTAGGAAAGTATGGCATTCATTCAGATTAAATATGGAAACTTGAAATGTGTCCTCCCCATTTTCAATTATATTTTCGGTTTTATTCCCCAAATTAAAACTATACTAAATATATTCACGTCACCAAATAATTGATAAAAACACACTGTTTTGCAACAAAGGTCTACAGTAGCTTCACCAGTACTCTGTTGGGTAGCACCATGGTGTCGGTGGAGGACAGCTACTTTCTGTCATCCTCTGGGTACATTGACTCATGGTTCTCACCCCCTTCCATTGACTTACCCAGTAGTTATGACAACTTCTGGAAGACATCCTCCAACCTATCAGAGGTCTTGTAGCAAGCATGAACTGGCATGTCCATTTACATTTGACATTTTAATAATTTAGCAGATGCTTTTATCCAGACCGACTTACAGTGAGTGCATACATTTTCATACTTTTTGTTAATTATTTGTTCCAATCAAATGATCAGAGAAGAAATCTAGCACTGAAAGCATAAGCTACAGCTAGCTAGCACTGCAGTGCATAAAATGTGGTGAGTAGTTGACTCAAAGAGAGAAAGACAATAGTTGAACAGTTTTTAACAAATGTATTTATTTAAAAAGGAGAAGCAAGGTTAAAAGAGAGAGAGACATAGCTATGTTTATTTGTATTTTTTTCACTTTGCTAGCGAATGGAACTAGCTAGCTTAGCGTGCTCAAACAGAGAGGGATGCTATTGTAACAGTATAACTTTAGACCGTCCCCTCGCCCATACACAGGCGCGAACCAGGGACCGTCTGCACACATCAACAACTGACACCCACAAAGCATCGTTACCCATCGCATCACAAAAGCTGCGGCCCTTGCAGAGCAAGGGGAACAACTACTTTAAAAAAATATATATTAATTTTACCTTTATTTAACCAGGCAGTTATAGTTTAGTTATAGTTTTTGCCTGCCTCACTAACAACCCCTTTAGCCTATTCCATTCATGTACCTTAGCCTATCGGATTTCCTGTTATTTACCTATTGCCTGATCTCACGGACGACGTTACTAGCCTTTTCCCTGCCTGTACTGTTGCCTTTTGGACCCCCTGTGTATGACCTGCTGCCAGCCCCTGGACCCAGCTACCTGCCTCCTCCTGTGGTCCTTTACATTAAACACCTGCTACGCCCTGCGCTTGAAACCAGCTCTCTGTCTCCCTCGTGTTCATTACAGCTGGCTATGGCTCTCCAACAATATCTATGTTGACTTGGGCGGTCGGTTTTACAGTTCATTAAATGTTTGTTTTGATACTCAGTGTTGGAGGTTGTGACAACCTGTCCAAACTGTTTCCGTGCACTGTTCATGCAGTGGTTGCACTGGTTGTATTTATAAGTACCCTTGTGTGTTTTTTTGTCTGCATCCACATTTTGTTACATTACAGCCTTATTCTAAAATGGATTAAATAAAAACAAATCCTCATCTATCTACACACAATACCCCATAATGACAAAGTGAAAAAAAGTGTAAATGCAAATGTATTAAAAATAAAAAACTTATTTACATAAGTATTCAGATCCTTTGCTATGAGACTCGAAGTTGAGCTCAGGTGTATCCTGTTTCTGTTGATCATCCTTGAGATGTTTTTACAAATTGATTGGTGTCCACCTGTGGTAAATTAAATTGATTGGACATGGTTTGGAAAGGCACACATCTGTCTACATAGGGTCTCACAGTTGACATTGCATATCAGAGCAAAAACCAAGCTATGAGGTCAAAGAAATTGTCCGTAGAGCTCCGAGATAGGATTCTTTCGTGGCACAGATCTGGTGAAGGGTACCAAAACATTTCTGCCTCATTGAAGGTCCCCAAGAACACAGTGGCCTCCATCATTCTTAAGTTGAAGAAGTTTGGAACCACCAAGACTCTTTCTAGAGCTGGCCGCCCATTCCAAACTGAGCAGTCAGGGGAAGAGGGCATAAGTCAGGGCTCCAGAGTTCCCCTGTGGAGATGGGAGAACCTTCCAGAAGGAAAACCATCTCTGCAACACTCCACCAATCTGGCCTTTATGGTAGAGTGGCCAGACGGAAGCCACTCCTCAGTAAAAGGCACATGACAGCCCGCTTGGAGTTTGCCAAAAGGCAATGAGACAATGAGAAACAAGATTATCTGGTCTAATGAAACCAATAATAAACTCTTTGGCCTGAATGCCAAGCATCATATCTGGAAGAAATCTGGCACCATCCCTACGGTGAATGATGGTGGCAGATTCATGCTGTGGGGATGTTTTTCATCAGCAGGAACTGGGAGACTAGTCAGGATTAAGGGAAAGATGAACTGAGCAAAGTACAGAGAGATCCTTGATGAAAACCTGCTCCAGAGCACTCAGGATCTCAGACTGCTGCGAAGGTTCACCTTCCAACAGGACAAGGACCATCTGTACACAGCCAAGACAACTCAGGAGTGGCTTCAAATCAAATCACATTTTATTGCTCACATCCACATGGGTAGCAGATGTTAATGCAAGTGTAGCGAAATGCTTGTGCATCTAGTTCTGACCGTGCAGTAATATCTAACAAGTAATCTAACAATTTCACAACAGCTACCTTATACACACAAGTGTAAAGGAATGAATAAGAATATGTACATACAAATATATGGATGAGCGATGGACGAACGGCATAGGCAAGATGCAGTAGATGGTATAGAGTACAGTATATACATATGAGATGAGTAATGTAGGGTATGTAAACACTATATAAAGTGACTAGATATACATTCATTACATCCATTTGTTTTTATTATTAAAGTGGCTAGAGATTTTAGTCAGTATGTTGGCAGCAGCCGCTCAATGTTAGTGATGGCTTTTTAACAGTCTGATGGCCTTGAGATAGAGGCTGTTTAACAGTCTGATGGCCTTGAGATAGAAGCTGTCTTTCAGTCTCTCGGTCCCAGCTTTGATACACCTGTACTGACCTCACCTTCTGGATGATAGCGGGGTGAACAGGCAGTGGCTCGGGTGGTTGTTATCCACTATGATCTTTTTGGCCTTCCTGTGACATCGGGTGGTGTAGGTGTCCTGGAGGGCAGGTAGTTTGCCCCCGGTGATGCGTTGTGCAGACCTCACTACCCTCTGGAGAGCCTTACTGTTGTGGGCAGAGCAGTTGCCGTACCACGCTCCCCATCCAACCTGACAGAGCTTGAGAGGATCTGCAGAGAAGAATTGGAGAAAATCCCCAAATACAGGTGTGCCAAGCTTGTCATACCCAAGAAGATTCGAGGCTGTAATTACTGCCAAAGGTGCTTCAAGAAAGTACTGAGTAAATGGTCTGAAAACTAACACCTAACACCACTCTGCCCCGGGGACGACTGTATTCGTTGTCAGGACACCAATATTGGGGCCTCCCTAGCTGCAGGATTTATACGTCCTTCGTCCTCTCCCGCCGGTGCAGGGTTCTTCTTTGCTAAGAAGAAGGACAAGACTCTGCGCCCATGCATCGACTACCGGGGACTTAATGACGTAATAGAGAAGAATTGCTACCCGCAGTCATTCATCTCCTCAGCCTTCGAGCCAATCCAGAGGGCCACCGTGTTTTCCAAGCTGGATCTACAGAACACCTACTTCCTGGTCCGGATACTCACCAATGCCCCTGCTGTGTTCCAGGCTCTGGTAAGTGATGTTCTCCGCGACATGTTGAACCTGTTCGTCTTCGTCTACATTGATGACATCCTCGTCTTCACCCGCTCCCCCCAAGAACATGTGCTCCACATCCGACAGGTTCTTCAATGTCTCCTGGAGAACCAGCTGTTTGTTAAGGCAGGAAAGTGCGAGTTCCATCGTTCCACCATCCCCTTTCTGGGGTACATCCTCCCCGCTGGGAGTGTCCAGATGGATCCCGGGAAGGTGAGCGGTGGTGGATTGTCCTCAATCTTCGTCCAGGGTGCAGCTGCAACATTTCCTGGGGTTCGCCAAATTCTATCGCCGCTTTATCCGGGGTTACAGCACCCTGGCTTCCCCCCTGTCAGCACTTACTTCTCCCAAGGTTCCGTTCATGTGGTCCCCTGCTGCTGACCGGGCGTTCCATGACCTCAAACACAGCTTCACTGCTCCCATCCTGGTTCATCCATATGATGAAAATTATGAAAGACAAGCATTGTAATTTTTATTTCCAAAAAGTGAGTGTGGAAGAGGTGAAAAACTGATTGTTGTCTATTCAGTGCCCCACTTGTTTTGCTTTGCCTGTTTTGCATGTTATATTGGCATTAATATGCGTCAAATATCAGTTTGCAAGCAATGTAAAAAAATATATAAATCATTGAGTTAATAAAGCTGCATACAAACAGTCTCTTTTTTTCTTTATTGAGTAAGGCAGCTCCAAAATGTGTGTGTTTCAGCTTAGCTCAGTGCTTTCTGTGGTGGTGGGGCAGCCAGCGGAAAATACTAAGCGTAGGGGTTGGTAATGTTCTCTAGCTGCACTGTGATTGGCTCAGTGTTCTGTCCATCATGGGGACACTACGTCAACGCAAAATCTACATGGAGAGCTAGAAAATTCAAGCCCCTTGGGTGCTTCCATAGAGTTGCATTAGAAGTGCCCATCCAAGAAGGCTCAAGGTCATTGGCCACAGATAAATTGATGTCAAATCACATTATATCTACAGTAGCTGTGATTGGACTGATCATGTCAACATAATACTTTCATAATCTTAGCCAGCAAGCTAGCAGTCATCATGATGAATCAAGTTGACAATCTACTGGCAAATCCTTTTCCATCCTTGTCATATGAGAGAAATTATGAGGAGAGATTTTAGATAAAATGTATCGCTGCTCATTGGCCATTGGAAATACAATACAAAACAAGTTGGATATCACAAATTCAACAACAAGTTGTTTGGAAGGAATCAGTGTCGAACTGCAAGCATAGCAAAGCAATCACTAGCCTGCTATTCAGTGGAGTGGATGTGTGGTCCAAGTCTGGATTTAAGGGTCTCTTTTTCGAGCTTATAATTAGTTTTGAAAACTACTTGAAACTCAGAACTGGGAAATCCCAGATTTCAGTGAATTCAAGACAACTGGGAACCCGTGGAAAAAAACTAGCTCCGACTGGGAAAATTAGGTTGGAATTCCTCTTTCTCGACTTGGAATTCCTCTTTCTAGTGCTCCGACCTGAAGATCACTAATGTCCTGATTTGACCTTGTTTTTTTCAGAGTTCCCAGTTGTCTTGAAAGCACCATAAATCCAGATAATGCCAGACTTTGATGCCCACGAAGGACCTCCATGCCACCTTCCTGTTCAAGTGAGCAAAGCACAACAATATTATATTTGATTATACCTAGGCAAGCAAGTTAAGAACAAATTATTATTTTCAATGATGGCCTAGGAACATTGGGTTAACTGCCTTGTTCAGGGGCAGAACGACAGATTCTTTTTACCTTGTCAGCTCGGGGATTCGATCTTGCAACCTTTCGGTTACCAGTCCAAAGCACTAACCAGTAGGCTGCCTGCCACCCTGCTGCTGCTCCACTTACATGCATACTGTAGCCAAGAAAGGAATACTAAGTGTATGTTGTGTAGTAAGCTGTTAGTAGCTCATGTGCCTTACCCTAATCATTTGGTCCCTTTTCCCATCATAATTTAGACTACTTTTCTGACTTGGTTTTGCACATGTAGCCTATAGCCTGTTTTAGATAAATGTCATCATCAAATATTGTAAGAGCTTTCATTTCATCTGCTTATATGGGCCCGTTATTTATCCTGCGGTTCTAACTTGGTGTACAGAGAGAATACTGTAAGAACGGCCCATGTTCTGAATTCTGTCGCTGTACATTTCTAAAGCTCTGAACAAATAGTTACATTGACCATGTCCGTCCTAGCTCGCTCATTAATGTCTTAATCGAAATTATGGATTGCCTTATATCTGCTCGCCGTCCATTTATGCCATAGTTTGTACATCTCAATTGTCAGTAGAAACCACATTTGTTAAAGCATGTCAGCCAAATCAGCAATGTTTTTTATATGAGGCTGCGTATTCCTCCAAAGCTCAGTTGTCCTGAGTCTGCACAACTCTGCCAGGACCTAGGATCAATAGAGACACTCAAGTGTTTTAGTACTTGTTGGGAAAATTATGATTAAATGACTGAACAAATCATTTTAAATGGAACTGTAACTAAGTAAAACTTATACTCTGTTTTATTATATCTGATTAACAATATGAGTTCATACGATGTGATTGTGTGACACAGACAAGGAGTAATTAAAGTTAATGAACACCATTCCAACTAGGAAGAAAGAAGTGGACTGTGTAAACAGATAAGGTCGTTAACCTATGGTTGAACCGACGAAACTTAGCTCTGGGGTGTTTAAGATAAGACAGTGAGTGCATTCCTAGATTTTCTGTTAATTAGAACTGTCAGCTAAGTGGTGATTGATAATGTTGAGGGGTCAAAAGTTACCTGGGAGTGTGTTAGTAAGTTAGAGTGAACTTTTCACCTCACTTTGTCCCTGTCGAGAGGACGGGTTTCTGTTAAGCAATGAAATGACGTCATGTTTTGTATATAAACTGTTGCTCGTGGTGAAGTGGCAGCGCGCTCCGAGAAAAAATTCTGTTACCTATTATTGAAAAGACTGGTCTCCATATATTTTATGCAAACAAGAATCTTACAAATTCTCATAAAATAGATTAAGGGTTTTCAATTAATGACAATACATTGGCATCGTTAAATTACAGTAACAGTACTATATGTCTTGACACAGTGATGAAAATAATCATGGCCTCCAAACCTTCAAGCTGCATACTGGACCCTATTCCAACTAAACTACTGAAAGAGCTGCTTCCTGTGCTTGGCCCTTCTATGTTGAACATAATAAACATCTCTCTATCCATCGGATGTGTACCAAATTCACTAAAAGTGGCAGTAATAAAGCCTCTCTTGAAAAAGCCAAACCTTGACCCAGAAAATATTTAAAAAACTATCGGCCTATATCAAGTTTTCCATTCCTCTCTAAAACCTTAGAAAAAGCTGTTGCACAGCAACTCACTGCCTTCCTGAAGACAAACAATGTATACGAAATGCTTCAGTCTGGTTTTAGACCCCATCATAGCACTGAGACTGCACTTGTGAAGGTGGTTAATGACCTTTTAATGGCGTCAGACCGAGGCGCTGCATCTGTCCTCATGCTCCGCTGTGTTGTCGCTTTCCATGTTGTCTGTAGCTTGTGAGGTATGGAAACACTTTGTTGCTTTTATGAATTTTGTCTTGCTGCTTTTTGTTCTATGTTGCTCTGTCTGTATGCTATGTCTTGCTTGTCCTATGTTGCTATGTTGCTATGTCTATGGTGCTATTGTCTATATTGTAATTGTTTTTAATAACCTGCCCAGGGACTGCGGTTGAAAATTAGCCGGCTGGCTAAAACCGGTACTTTTACTGAAACGTTGATTAATGTGCACTGTCCCTGTAAAAATAAAATAAACTAAACTAAAAAAACTAAACTCCTAGGCCGTAGTGTTCAACACATTCTTTTGGAGAGATTGGAAACCCAAATTGGTCTACACGGACAAGTTCTGGCCTGGTTTAGATATTATCTTTCAGAAAGATATCAGTTTGTCTCTGTGAATGTTTTGTCCTCTGACAAATCAACTGTACATTTCGGTGTTCCTCAAGGTTCCGTTTTAGGACCACTATTGTTTTCACTATATATTTTACCTCTTGGGGATGTCAATCGAAACATCATGTTAACTTTCACTGCTATGAGGATGACACACAGCTGTACATTTCAATGAAACATGGTGAAGCCCTAAAATTGCCCTCGCTAGATGCCTGTGTTTCAGACATAAGGAAGTGGATGGCTGCAAACGTTCTACTTTTAAACTCGGACAAAACAGAGATGCTTGTTCTAGGTCCCAAGAAACAAAGAGATCTTCTGTTGAATCTGACAATGAATCTTGATGGTTGAACAGTCGTCTCAAATAAAACTGTGAAGGACCTCAGCGTTACTCTGGACCCTGATCTCTCTTTTGACGAACATATGAAGACGGTTTCAAGGACAGCTTTTTTTCCATCTACGTAACATTGCAGAAATCAGAAACTTTCTGTCCAAAAATTATGCAGAAAAATTAATCCATGCTTTTGTTACTTCTAGGTTAGACTTTTATTTATTTATTTATTTTTTTATTTCACCTTTATTTAACCAGGTAGGCTAGTTGAGAACAAGTTCTCATTTGCAACTGCGACCTGGCCAAGATAAAGCATAGCAGTGTGAACAGACAACACAGAGTTACACATGGAGTAAACAATTAGCAAGTCAATAACACAGTAGAAAAAAAATGGGCAGTCTATATACAATGTGTGCAAAAGGCATGAGGAGGTAGGCGAATAATACAATTTTGCAGATTAACACTGGAGTGATAAATGATCAGATGGGCATGTACAGGTAGAGATATTGGTGTGCAAAAGAGCAGAAAAGTAAATAAATAAAAACAGTATAAAAACAGTATGGGAATGAGGTAGGTGAAAAAGGGTGAGCTATTTACCTATAGACTATGTACAGCTGCAGCGATCGGTTAGCTGCTCGGATAGCTGATGTTTGAAGTTGGTGAGGGAGATAAAAGTCTCCAACTTCAGCGATTTTGCAATTCGTTCCAGTCACAGGCAGCAGAGTACTGGAACGAAAGGCGGCCAAATGAGGTGTTGGCTTTAGGGATGATCAGTGAGATACACCTGCTGGAGCGCGTGCTACGGATGGGTGTTGCCATCGTGACCAGTGAACTGAGATAAGGCGGAGCTTTACCTAGCATGGACTTGTAAATGACCTGGAGCCAGTGGGTCTGGCGACGAATATGTAGTGAGGGCCAGCCGACTAGAGCATACAAGTCGCAGTGGTGGGTGGTATAAGGTGCTTTAGTGACAAAACGGATGGCACTGTGATAGACTGCATCCAGTTTGCTGAGTAGAGTGTTGGAAGCCATTTTGTAGATGACATCGCCGAAGTCGAGGATCGGTAGGATAGTCAGTTTTACTAGGGTAAGCTTGGCAGCGTGAGTGAAGGAGGCTTTGTTGCGGAATAGAAAGCCGACTCTGGATTTGATTTTTGATTGGAGATGTTTGATGTGAGTCTGGAAGGAGAGTTTGCAGTCTAGCCAGACACCTAGGTACTTATAGATGTCCACATATTCAAGGTTGGAACCATCCAGGGTGGTGATGCTAGTCGGGCATGCGGGTGCAGGCAGCGATCGGACTACTGCAATGCTCCACGTTCCGGCTACCCAGATAAAGCACTAAATAAACTTCAGTTAGTGCTAAATACGGCTGATAGAATCCTGACTAGAACCAAATATTTGATCATATTACTCCAGTGCTAGCCTCCTTACACTGGCTTCCTGTTAAGGCAAGGGCTGATTTCAAGGTTTTACTGCTAACCTACAAAGCATTACATTGGTTTGGTCCTACCTATCTTTCCTATTTGGTCCTGCCGTACATACCTACCCGTACGCTACGGTCACAAGACGCAGGCCTCCTAATTGTCTCTAGAATTTCTAAGCAAACAGCTGGAGGCAGGGCTTTCTCCTATAGAGCTCCATTTTTATGGAATGGTCTGACTACCCATGTGAGAGATGCAGACTCGGTCTCAACCTTTAAGTCTTTACTGAAGACTCATCTCTTCAGTAGGTCATATGATTGAGTGTAGTCTGGCCCAGGAGTGTGAAGGTGAATGGAAAGGCTCTGGAGCAACGAACCGCCCTTGCTATGCTATCTCTGCCTGGCCGGTTCCCCTCTCTCCACTGGGATTCTCTGCCTCTAACCCTATTACAGGGGCTGAGTCACTGGCTTACTGGTGCTCTTCCATGCCGTCCCTAGGAGGGGTGCATTACTTGAGTGTGTTGAGTCACTGACGTGATCTTCCTGTCTGGGTTGGCGCCGCCCCTTGGGTTGTGCCGTGACAGAGATCTTTGTGGTCTATACTCAACCTCGTCTCAGAATGGTAAGTTGCTGGTTGAAGATATCCCTCTAGTGGTGTGGGGGCTGTGCTTTGGCAAAGTGCGTGGGGTTATATCCTGCCTGTTTGGCCCTGTCTAGGGGGTATCATTGGGATGGGGCCACAGTGTCTCCTGACCCCTCCTGTCTCAATCTCCAGTATTTATGCTGCAGTAGTATATGTGTCGGGGGGGTAGGATCAGTCTGTTATATCTGGAATACTTCTCCTGTCTTTGCCAGAGTCCTGTGTGAATTTAAGTATGCTCTTTCTTTCTTTCTTTCTCTCTCTCTCTCTCTCTCTCTCTCTCTCTCTCTCTCTCTCTCTCTCTCTCTCTCTCTCTCTCTCTCTCTCTCTCTCTCTCTCTCTCTCTCTGAGGACCTGAGCCATAGGACCATGCCTCAGGACTACCTGGCATGATGACTCCTTGCTGTCCCCAGTCCACCTTGTCATGCTGCCTCTCCAGTTTCAACTGTTCTGCCTGCGGCTTTGGAACCCTGACCTGTTCACCGGACGTGCTACCTGTCCCAGACCTGCTGGTTTCAACTCTCTAGAGACAGCAGGAGCGATACAGATACTCTTAATGATCAGCTATGAAAAGCCAACTGACATTTACTCCTGAGGTGCTGACTTGTTGCACCCTCGACAACTACTGTGATTACTATTATTTGACCATGCTGGTAATTTATGAACATTTGAACATCTTGGCCATGTTCTGTTATAATCTCCACCCGGCACATCCAGAAGAGGACTGGCCACCCCTCATAGCCTGGTTCCTCTAGGTTTCTTCCTAGGTTTTGGCCTTTCGAGGGAGTTTTTCCTAGCCACCGTGCTTCTACACCTGCATTGCTTGCTGCTTGGGGTTTTAGGTTGAATTTCTGTACAGCACTTTGAGATATCAGCTGATGTAAGAAGGGCTATATAAATACATTTGATTTGATTTTAATGGCCCCTTACTTTTTTCAGTCTTTACTATTGACATGTCTCTGGCCGGTGTGTATGTACGCAGATGACTCAAGACTTTACACGTCAGCTACAACAGCGAATTAAATTACTGCAACACTTAACAAAGAGCTGCAGTCATTTTCAGAATGGTTATCAAGTAATATAGTAAGTAAGTCCTAAATATTTCCAAAACTAAAAGCATTGTATTTAGGACAAGTCATTCACTAATCCCTAAACCTCAAGTAAATATTGTAATGAATAATGTGGAAATTGAGCAAGTTGAGGTGACTAAACTGCTTTGAGTAACCATGGATTGTAAACTGTCATGGTCAAAACATGTTGATGCAACAGTAGCTAAGATGGAGAGAAGTCTGTCCATAATAAAGCGCTGCTCTGACTTAACAACACAGGCCCTAGTTTTGTGTGGTCAGGTGCCACAAAGAGAGATTTAGGAAAATTACAATTGGCTTAGAACAGGGCAGCACAGCTGGTCCTTAAATGTAAACGGAGAGCTAATATTAATAATATGCATGTCAGTCTCTCATGGCTCAAAGTAGAGGAGAGATTGACTTCATCACTACTTTTTTTTGTAAGAAGTATTGACATGCTGGTCTTATGGCTTGGGGATAGAAGCTGTTAAGGAGCCTTTTGGACCTAGACTTGGCTCTCCGGTACCACTTGCAGTGCGGTAGCAGAGAGGACAGTCAATGACTTTGGTGACTGGAGTCTTTTACCATTGTCTGGGCCTTCCTCTGACACCGTCTAGTATATAGGTCCTGGATGGCAGGAAACTTGGCCTAAGTGATGTACTGGCCATACGCACTACCCTCTGTCGGATGCTGAGCAGTTGCCAGAACAGGCGGTGATGTAACCGGTCAGGATGCTCTCGATGCTGCAGCTGTATAACATTTTGAGGATCTGGGGACCCATACCAAATCTTTTCAGTCTCCTGTACAGAACATTTTCTGCTGTTCAATCACGTGTATTCTGCGTATTTTGCTGTTCAATCACGCGTATTCTACGTATTCTGCTGTTCAATCACGCGTATTCTGCTGTTCAATCACGTGTATTCTGCGTATTCTGCTGTTCAATCACGCGTATTCTGCCGTATTCTGCCGTATTCTGCTGTTCAATCACGTGTATTCTGCGTATTCTGCTGTTCACTCACGCGTATTCTGCTGTTCAATCACGCGTATTCTGCTGTTCAATCACGCGTATTCTGCTGTTCAATCACGTGTATTCTGCGTATTCTGCTGTTCACTCACGCGTATTCTGCTGTTCAATCACGCGTATTCTGCTGTTCAATCACGCGTATTCTGCTGTTCAATCACCCGTATTCTACGTATTCTGCTGTTCAATCACACGTATTCTGCTGTTCAATCACTCGTATTCTGCGTATTCTGCTGTTCAATCACATGTATTCTGCGTATTCTGCTGTTCACTCACGCGTATTCTGCTGTTCAATCACGCGTATTCTGCTGTTCAATCACCCTACGTATTCTGCTGTTCAATCAACCGTATTCTACGTATTCTGCTGTTCAATCACACGTATTCTATTCTGCGTATTCTGCTGTTCAATCACGCGTATTCTGCGTATTCTGCTGTTCAATCACGCGTATTCTGCCGTCTGCTGTTCAATCACGCGTATTCTGCGGTTCAATTTTGCTGTTCAATCACGCGTATTCTGCTGCTGTTCAATCACCCGTATTCTGCTGTTCAATCACGCGTATTCTGCCGTATTCTGCCGTATTCTGCTGTCAATCACGTGTATTCTGCGTATTCTGCTGTTCACTCACGCGTATTCTGCTGTTCAATCACCCGTATTCTACTTATTCTGCTGTTCAATCACGCGTATTCTGCGTATTCTACTGTTCAATCATGCGTATTCTGCGTATTTTGCTGTTCAATCACACGTATTTTGCTGTTCAATCACGTATTCTGCGTATTTTGCTGTTCAATCACGCGTATTCTACGTATTCTGCTGTTCAATCACGCGTATTCTGCTGTTCAATCACACATATTCTGCGTATTCTGCTGTTCAATCACGCGTATTCTGCTGTTCAATCACGTGTATTCTGCGTATTCTGCTGTTCAATCACGTGTATTCTGCGTATTCTGCTGTTCAATCACGCGTATTCTGCCGTATTCTGACGTATTCTGCTGTTCAATCACGTGTATTCTGCTGTTCAATCACGCGTATTCTGCTGTTCAATCACCCGTATTCTGCTGTTCAATCACTCGTATTCTGCATATTCTGCTGTTCAATCACGCGTATTCTGCGTATTCTGCTGTTCAATCACGCGTATTCTGCGTATTCTGCTGTTCAATCACGCGTATTTTGCTGTTCAATCACGTATTCTGCCGTATTCTGCTGTTCAATCACGTGTATTCTGCGTATTCTGCTGTTCAATCACGTGTATTCTGCGTATTCTGCTGTTCAATCACGCGTATTCTGCGTATTCTGCTGTTCAATCA
The DNA here is from genome assembly GCF_023373465.1 of Oncorhynchus keta. Taxonomy (NCBI): domain Eukaryota; kingdom Metazoa; phylum Chordata; class Actinopteri; order Salmoniformes; family Salmonidae; genus Oncorhynchus; species Oncorhynchus keta. Next base: position 73,453,242 of record NC_068439.1, read on the forward strand.
CGCGTATTCTGCGTGCTGTTCAATCACGTGTATTCTGCCGTATTCTGCTGTTCAATCACGTGTATTCTGCGTATTCTGCTGTTCAATCACGCGTATTCTGCCGTATTCTGCCGTATTCTGCTGTTCAATCACGTGTATTCTGCTGTTCAATCACGCGTATTCTGCTGTTCAATCACCCGTATTCTACGTATTCTGCTGTTCAATCACGCGTATTCTGCTGTTCAATCACTCTATTCTGCCGTATTCTGCTATTCAATCACGCGTATTCTGCTGTTCAATCACGCGTATTCTGCTGTTCAATCACCCGTATTCTGCTGTTCAATCACTCGTATTCTGCATATTCTGCTGTTCAATCACGCGTATTCTGCGTATTCTGCTGTTCAATCACGCGTATTCTGCGTATTCTGCTGTTCAATCACGCGTATTCTGCGTATTTTGCTGTTCAATCACGCGTATTCTGCCGTATTCTGCCGTATTCTGCTGTTCAATCACGTGTATTCTGCGTATTCTGCTGTTCAATCACGTGTATTCTGCGTATTCTGCTGTTCAATCACGCGTATTCTGCGTATTCTGCTGTTCAATCACGCGTATTCTGCGTATTTTGCTGTTCAATCACGCGTATTCTGCCGTATTCTGCTGTTCAATCACGTGTATTCTGCGTATTCTGCTGTTCAATCACGCGTATTCTGCCGTATTCTGCCGTATTCTGCTGTTCAATCACGTGTATTCTGCTGTTCAATCACGCGTATTCTGCTGTTCAATCACCCGTATTCTACGTATTCTGCTGTTCAATCACGCGTATTCTGCTGTTCAATCACTCGTATTCTGCCGTATTCTGCTATTCAATCACGCGTATTCTGCCGTATTCTGCTGTTCAATCACGCGTATTCTGCGTATTTTGCTGTTCAATCACGCGTATTCTGCTGTTCAATCACGCTTATTCTGCCGTATTCTGCCGTATTCTGCTGTCAATCACGTGTATTCTGCGTATTCTGCTGTTCACTCACGCGTATTCTGCTGTTCAATCACGCATATTCTGTGTATTCTACTGTTAAATCACGCGTATTCTGCGTATTTTGCTGTTCAATCACGTATTCTGCGTATTTTGCTGTTCAATCACGCGTATTCTGCTGTTCAATCACGCGTATTCTGCTGTTCAATCACGCGTATTCTGCTGTTCAATCACGCGTATTCTGCTGTTCAATCACTCGTATTCTGCGTATTCTGCTGTTCAATCACGTGTATTCTGCGTATTCTGCTGTTCAATCACGCGTATTCTGCGTATTCTGCTGTTCAATCACGCGTATTCTGCGTATTCTGCTCTTCAATCACTCGTATTCTGCTGTTCAATCACGTGTATTCTGCGTATTCTGCTGTTCAATCACTCGTATTCTGCTGTTCAATCACGCGTATTCTGCTGTTCAATCACGCGTATTCTGCGTATTCTGCTGTTCAATCACGCGTATTCTGCGTATTCTGCTGTTCAATCACGCGTATTCTGCGTATTCTGCTGTTCAATCACTCGTATTCTGCGTATTCTGCTGTTCAATCACGCGTATTCTGCTGTTCAATCACACATATTCTGCGTATTCTGCTGTTCAATCACGTGTATTCTGCGTATTTTGCTGTTCAATCACGTATTCTGCTGTTCAATCACATGTATTCTGCGTATTCTGCTGTTCCACTGATTAAGGATTCCAGCTTTAAAGGTAGACTCAGTGATTTAAATGTAAACAGGATAGTGAGTTAATTTCCACCACAACTAAGAGTGTTGAAGCGTGAGGCTCAACTTCTCTGCTGTTTAGGTGTGGTGGATTCCAATCTGTGAACAGCATGAAGCGAACCCGTGCCCATGTGCAGATACTGTGTGTGACTGTGTGAGAGTGAAGTCTTGCATCTCTCATCTCAATATCTGCGGTGCTGCTCATGGCAAACTCATTTTGCTGAGTCTACCTTTTAATATTCATATGTATTTCATTTCTATCTTGAAATTATATTGCCTTTGATAATTGTCCACCGATGACCATAATATGTTGTGAGTAGCCACTCCCTCATTAGTCATGGTTGAAATACTGTTTGTTCTGTAGTTTGTTCCCATGACAAGCCATGTTGTTTTTTCAATCATTGCATTACTCCAGGACGAAAGATAGACATGCTGAAAAGTTGTAAATATTTTGTTCCATTAGACATTCCACCCCAATAAAGGCATTTTAATTACAAGAAGTGTCTTGGTCCTCCTTTCTTTTTGACGCCCACACTAAATAATTAAAGAGGTGCTTATGAACGGAAAAATTACACAAACTTATGAAAAATAAAGAAAGCTGCACACTATACGCAGTCACATACTTATGTTCCAATTATTTCATTAGTGTAGAACAGCCCATATCCTCCAAATCGTTCACACTTAAACTAGCTACCTACTGACGTGATGTTACCCTTTGCTGCTCTGAAGCCTGAATACCCTAAGGGTGTTGTAGAAAATGTTAAATGTATTTCTCCCCGAGTGATTCCCTAGTGACTAGTACACCAGAGTACATTTATCTCAATGTCGTTCTACACAGGAGAGAATTTGTTCTTAACAAGGCAAGACATCACAGCCACTAAACGTGCCGTGTTAAGGTGACCAGCAGCATACATCAGCCCTTCATTTGAGTAGTGCTCTATGTTACAGTAATATGTACTTTTCATCCCTTGGAGATCCATAAACAGGTTAGGATTACAGTCAGATCAGAAATGAAAAACAATATTTGAAATAGGAGGGTAGTTTTGATAGCATTCCATGTACAAGTATTTGATAATGCTCAATTATGTGTTTGAGCCAGAGTTTGTGTCCTGTGATTCCATAATATCGGTTGGTTTTAAAGTTCAGCAAGGGATCTTATATTATTCATATAGGCTTTCCACTTTGCTCATTTTGGAAGTTATATGTGGGCTATGTCTAAAGATCTCTCAACACTGAAAGAAAGTCAGTCTTATCAATATTAATACTGTCTATGGTTCGCATCACTCATTTGCATCACTAATGGAATGCTTGTTGTTAAAATACTGAGGATCTCAAAACATACACATAGCAGGTGGAAAAATATAAATCAAACATAATGCTGTATAAATGTTATTTATTTTGTACTCATATTGCATCTTGTATGGTACAGACAGATAGTGAAATAGGACTCAACAGTATTTCATTTTTATGTTGGTAAGTGTACCAATTGTCATTTACACAAAAATGATCAAATAATAGCTGCATGTTTACCTAAAGGCTTTAAAGACGTGCTGAAATACTTGTTTGAGGTACGTTCCCAGCCCTGTGCCTCAGAATAGCATAATGTTAAACACATTGTAGTGTTACACTCAAGGTTCAGTCTGTGAGGTTCTCTCACTGGTGGAAGGGAAAGGGAAGCTCCATCTCAAGCCTTCCACCGCTAACTTTGATGAAAGCCTGGGCCTCCTCAGAAGCCTGCTGCAGAAGACCAGTGATGCCGAGGTTGAGTTGGTTAACCACAGACAGAACCATGTCAGCGATGTGTTCCATTGCTAAGTTCACCTGCTCCATGTTCAACACAGTATTGACTTGGTCCAGGATGGTCTTGATCACGCCGACAAGGTTATTGTACAGAGCGTTGATGTAGATAGCGACGGCATCCAGGTAGTCAGACTTCAGAGTGTCGACAAACTCCTGGGCCTTCTCAACAATGACCTTCAGGGTCTCGCCGAGCTTCTCCAGGACCATGTCAAGGCTCTCCAGATGCTTCACCAGACCCACAAGCTGGGCAAGAGCATGCTTCATGTTATCTACAATCTGGGCTCCAGTCATCACATCACCAATTGGCATAGTGACCTGGATGTCGCTGATCATATCGACCAGAGCATTGAAGGAGGCCTCTGCGCTGTCTATGAGCATCTGGATGGCCTGCTCAACCATAGTGGCAATGCCGGTGGTCAGCTGCTTGAGGACCTCAGGCAGGGTGGTAATTTCCTCAGAGCCAGGGAGCTTGAACTCTGTCTCCCTAAGGAACTTAATGGCAGCATCCAGGAACACCTGGATGGTTTTCTGGAACTGGAAAACAGTGTTCCTGAAGAGGATTGACAGCTGGCTCAGCTCAGCTGCATGGCTGTTGGCAGCAGTGTAGGCTTCCTCAATGAGGTTGATGATTGAGCTTTTCAGCCCCTCCACGTGCCCGAAGATCTCATACTTGTTAGAGAAGCTGTTCAGGGTGGATGTGATGGCAGGGAGTCTCTCCTTCAGACCCAGGAGCATGTCGTGGGGAGCCTTCATGTTGTAGGCAACCTGTAGTTTTATCTTATTGGCATCCTTAGCAGTAGCTCTGAATAGCAAGATGTCAACATCATCCTCAGGGGCAGACTGTTAGATATAGGAGAAACACAACCCATTTCAATTGACCTGTACAATAGGGTGACATTTATTTGACTTGTAGGGACACAAATATGGAGTATTTTAAGATGAATGAAATGAAAAGAAACTCACAGCATAACGGCTGTAGAGTCTAGCGCTCAGCTGAGATGGGATCCTGCCCTGGAGCTGAAGACCCAAGAACCCAGTGGATGGAGTAGAGATGGAAGCACTGACTCCATCTCTGCGGGCAGCATAGCGGAAGTTCACATCAGTGAAGGTTGGGCTGGTGATGTCCACATTCAGGGTGTGACGGGAGACACTAAGAAGTGGAAGAAAAACAGTGTGATCAGTTACTGTCTATTCATTCATAGTTTAATTAAGCAATAAGGCCCGAGGCGGGTGTGGTATATGGCCAATATATCACAAACCCTCAAGGTGCCTTATTGCTATAATAAACTGGTTACCAACGCAATTAGAGTAGTAAAAATAAATGTTTTGTCATACCATGGTATATGGTCTGATATACCACAACTTTCAGCCAATCAGCATTCCGGGCTCGAACCATCCAGTTTATAACTTCATGTAATACATGTGTGTAGTAGAAGGTCAAAAGATGTAGACTTTATTTTCTCATGCAATAGTTCTAGATTGATGTGAATTGAAGGTACATTGAGTGTTTACCTTCCCTCCTCTTGACGCTTCTTCCTGAAATGCACAAATGACAAATCAAACCATACTAATACATATTCAGGTATCTTCAAATTGCTAAATGTTTGTAATGGTTTGATTAACATTGTGCTAACAAGCCTAAATAATTTGTTTCAATATGTATTATGCATTTAAATCAGCCTGTTTAAAAGTATTACTTTACCTCATAGCCTGGGTAATCACATTCTGAATGTCCATGGTCAGATCTGCATGGTTAAGGACAGCCTTGCCATTCACGCTCAGGGCTTCGTTCTCAAAGCTTGCAGTGAAGGAAGCTGTTGAGGCAGTTTCAATTTCCTCAAATACAATTATTTTGCATCAAATAATGACATTATAGAGGACATTTTTATAATTTTACCATCCACGTCGTAATCCAGGAAGTTGATGACAGAGGTAGCAGATGACTTCAGTTCAGCCTTGAAGACAGGGGCATCACCCTTCAACTCAGCTGCCAGATTTGTCGTATACACAGGGGTGGCTATCTTGGCGGTGGTAGAGATCTTCTGCTTGGTACATGTCAGCTCGACAGCAGTCTTCTCAAAGAGGGAAATGTCACCCATGTTGCTTGGCTGAGACATGTCAATCTCAAGATCAGCAGTCAGTGATGTCAATGGTGCAAAGTCAATGGTAGCCTGGGCTACATGCTTTCCCTTGGTGTTGAAGGTAATCACATTGGCTTCGTTGTTGCTGGCGAATTTCAACACTGCATACACACGGATCACGGAGGCTTCAACAGCCAGATTCTCATCCACATCCATTTCCAGGATAGTTGTCTCACGGTTGCTGAGTTTGGCATTGGCAATGATCTTTGAGGTGGAGCGTAGGCCATCAGCATTCAGGTAGATGTTAGCTTCATTGTGCAGAGCTCCCAAAACAGCATTGTATTCCAGGATTGTGCCATCAATGTTGCCCTTGATGGATGACTCCACAGAGATGTACTCAAGAGTTCCCTCTAGCTTCAGGCTGTGGTCAGCCTCTGCCTTGCCAATTGCTTTGATAAGGGGCAGGTTGAAATCACCTTTCAGCTTCAATGTAGAGGCAGCATTTGGCTTGGTTTTGGTGTCTGCAACAAGTTTCTGATTGGCTTCTAGGTTGAAGATGGGCAGGGCAATCTTTGCAATGGTAGCCACAGACACCGCAGCTTCCAGGTTGTCAGTGTTCAGGCTGATTGTGCTGTCATGGTTTCCCTCAATGTGGGCATTCTCCAAGGACAGGGCCGTGGCCAGCTTAAGTCCTCTTTTGATGGTTAAACTGGTGGTGCCATCAAGCTTGGTCTTAAGAGCCTCAAAAATGGAGGCTGTGGTAGCTCTGAGACGGAACACAAGATCGTCTTCAGTGTAAAGTCCAGCATTGGCATTCAGATTGAAGATGGGTGACTTCAGGGAGAGTTCAGTGATCAGGTTGCCCAGAGAGTGAAAATTACTCTTCTGGTACAGGATCTTGGCAGCAACATCAAGAGACTGCTCAGTGGTGGTCAAGATGTTCTTCAAGCCAGTATGCTCATACAGGTTCAGATCGCTGATGGCTGGAATGTGCAAGTTAATGAAGGGAAGATCAATCTCAGGGATGCTGATGGGGTTTGTCAGGAATTCAAGATTAGCCTCACCATTCATGGTAGCAAAGATACCAGCCTCCTTTTTGTTGTTGTCAATAGTGAAGTTGTAGGAGGATTTGTACTGGTTGAAACGGGCAAGAGCCACAGTGTTGATCTGTTGAGCTTCAGGCTTTATTGTGGCAGAGTAGTCATTCTGGAGATCAATCTTGGCCATCAGTGCCTCGTTGAAGCTGAGCTTGGTGTTTCCCTTGTTTTGGAAGTCAAAGACAACTTCAATAGGATGAATCTTAACAGTGAGTGAGTTTGACAGGATTCCACTGAGATCTCCAACAAGCTCTGTGTCATGGTTTGCCTTCAGTTCAACCTTCATATCTCCCAAATTGGCATTTCCAGATGCCACCAGAAGGCTGTTCTTGATGGCTGGGCCTTCTGCCTCAGAGCGGGCCTCAAATGTGATGTGACTGAGAATGACTGCATCAGCGTTCATGGTCTGCTTCATCTTCAGAAGGGCAGTGTCTGTGTCAGCGGAGATTGTCAGCTTAGTAGTGCTGGGACTGATGGTGAAGTGAAGGTCACACTTGTGTGTGCCCTTGTGAGAGTTGGACTTGATAGCACCATCATTTCCAATGGTCAGAGTGATTGTTGTGTCCTCCAGGCGGGCAACAGCCTTTTGGGTCACAGAGGCTCCATTGGTGAAGCCAAGGATTGGGATATTGATCTGGTGGTTGTAGGTAGTGTCCACAGATGCAGACATACCACCCAATGTGGCAAAGAAGGCATTATTGACAATGTCAGCCATGTAGTGTGCAGTGGTTGCCTTGACTGTGGTCTTAGCTGAGGCCTGGGCTGCAAGGCGGTAGAGGGTCACTGATGCCTGGTGTTCGACTGCAAGTGCAGTGTGGGTAAACTTAAGGGTCTCTGCAACTATCACACGGTTAAACTTGGGGATGGCAACGCGAGCAGTGGAGTCCAGGTTGTAGCTGAATATCTCAAAAATGGGAGATATGGCCTGGGAGGTAAGGAAAGCAGTGAGCTGAGGAGTCTCCTCACTGTCAGTAGAGTTCTGGAGCTCAGCAGAGGTCCTAATGCTGTAGATGGGGGTGCTGACTTTGATCTCACCATAGAGCTTGCCAAAGCAAGGGACACTGATCTCACTGGGAATGGCAGGGAGCTTGATCTTAGGGATCTGGAGAGTTGGAATCTCTAGGAGCTTCTCTGCAGCCACCTTAGGTAGGACAGGGAAGGAGAACTCTGGGAATGTAATCTCTGGGAGGGTAATGTCAGGTAGGGTTGGCAGGTAGCTCATGGTCAGGTTTCCGAAGAAAACATCCAAATTAAGATTCTGGATCTCAAAGTTGACAATAAAATCTATGAGCTCTGTTACCTTCTGCTTGATATCGTCAAAGGAAACGGTGGTGGCTGGCACTGTGTGGAAACCCAGGATAGTGAACTCAGGGATATCCAGCTGTGTTGGAATTTCAATCTCCTGAAGCTTCTCCAGGCTGATCTTCATGGAGGGTATGACCAGGTCAGTGAGAGGGATGGTGAATGAAGGGAAGTCCAGCTCAGCTGTCTTCAGTCCAGTAACAACTCCCTCAATTATCAGCTTGACCTCGCTGACAATTTGTTGTTCACCAGCAAACTTCTGGATCACCTCAATCACATTGCCGTACACCTCATTTATGACAGTGATGACCTTGGTGTAGTGTTCGCTCACCTGCTGCAGGTATGAGATGATATAATTTCTAAGGTCCATATCGGTGATTCTCTGCTTTAGCCTCTCAGAAATTGCCTTAAGGTCATTAAGGATGGCATGGTCGACCATGTCCTTCACTGTTTTGATCATGTCTGCAACCTTGATTTTCCTCAGATGTTCAATGTAGTTAAGTGCAGATGACACAAAAAAGTTGACAAACTCTCTTGAAGCCTGAAGTTTCTGTGGGATCTCAAGTGCCTTGATCAGCTCGTTTACATGAGCAGTGTATTCAGAAATCATCTGGTTGACTTCATCCACATAGGCATTGTAATCAAATGACCTCAGCTGCTGGACAACAGAGTCAAGATATTCATTCAGCTGTTCAATCACCTGTTTGATCTCAGTAGCTTTCAAGTAGTTGATGGTTTCTTCCAGCATCTGCATTACCTTCCCTGGGATATCGATGGCCTTCAGGTTGTTAGCAAGGACCTGAATTGTTTCAACAATTTTGAACTGCTTAATTAGACCCGCAACCTTCTCCAGGACTGCTTCAACCTTCTTGTCAACCTCATACTTGACAATCAGACCTCTCAGCTTGGCGTGGAAAACATTCAATTTGCCAATGATGTCCAATTCCTGGATCACTGCCTTGACAGACTCAATTATCTTGCTGATCACTTCAGTGGGAAGGTGTTCCATCAGCTGCTCAACATGAGCTTCCAAGTTGATGGAGGAAATGTAGTTTCTCAGATCCTCAACAGTTTTGGTTCTGTCAAAGGTCTCAATGAACTGCTTTAATTCACTCACTGTGTTTTCAATTTTAGCCTTGATTTCAAACTGGGCATCAATGTCGTAAAGGAGTGAAATGCTGCTGTCCTTCAGTTTCTGCATGTCAATCTGCTTGATCAGCTCTTCGATAGCATCAATGACAGCTACGATCATAGTAGTGATTTTATACTCCTCATTGATGGCATTCAGCTCCTGGCTGAGCCTCTCAATTACAGTTTCAGACAGGGTACCACTCGCAATCATCTCCTTGGTGGCAGCAACAATGCCCTGGATACTGGATGCCAGGCCCATCAGCAGTTTTTCAACTGCAGTCTTGAGGTTCAGAAGGGAGACCTCTAGGTATTCCAGAGTGATGGGGTACTCCTCGGTGAGGGCAATCAGGTTCTGTTTGAGCTGGACAGCCTTGCCTTCCAGATTCAGTTTGGCAACAAAGTCACTGACATGATGGGGCAGAGCCTCAAGCTTAGCCTTGACCTCATCACTATTGATGTAATTCTGAATAGCCTCTGCCATGTCAACAATAGTGATCTTGATTTTTTCCAGGATTGCAGGCAAACTTTTAAGGAAGGGAAGGTTAATCAAGTGACTGTCAGTGTTCTTATCATACTTCAGGAACCCAGAGATGGTGAATTCCTGGTCTTCACTGGCAGCTGTGTTCAGGAGGCCGGTGAGGAGGGTTGCAGACAGCTCCAGTCCAAGCCTTTCAGCATTGTTGTAGGCACTCACTTCATGATTGAGGGCATGGCTGTTCAACTTTGACTTCATCCTAAGTATGGCCCTTTGCTCCTGGGGAGTCAGAAGTGTGTCTATCTTGTTGTCAATTGTCGTTTCCAGGGGGAAGCCATTGTCCAGCTGATGGGTGACAGAAGCTCTGCATTCATGAGAGCTGGCAAAAGCCAGGGGCTGTGCTTTAAGAAGGAATTTTCCATAGAGCTGAGCGCTCTGCTTGCCATATAGGGTCAGGTCACCATCAGCATTAAAGATGGCGTCAAGATTGAAGTCGAAGGGAATAATGCTGGCACGGATGGTGTTGTCGAAGCGGAAAGGCTGGGAGTTGAAGCGGGCATGATTTTGGATCCTTGCAGCAAGGCCAACAATTTCAAGCTCAGTGTTGTGGCTCATGTGAGCACCGAGGAGCTTTCCAGTAGTGCTGCACTTAGCATTAGTGGTCAAGTCTGCATAGTTGATCTCATAGGTGTGTTTGAGCTCTTCCTCACCATAGGCCCCCTTCAGGCTTCCAGTAAAGTAAATTTTGTAGACCACTGCCTTTAGCTGAGCCTCGTTGACGAGGTTGGCTCCCAGCAGTTTCAGGTCATTGTTCACATTTACAGAGGCAGTGTAGTCCTGCAGGTCAATGGTGATGTCATGTGCATAGGAAGTGCTCTCGCTGACAATGGCCTCAGCCTTTGAGTTGAAGGCAAGGCTGGAGAGAGTGATGGTCAATGAGTTGGCATTCTCAAGCTTCATGTCATTCAATGCACTCTTGGTCTCAATGGACAGAGTTGCCTTGGAGGCATCAATTCCACCGTTGAAGGTGTTCTCCATGGCGAACGGGCCCTGCAGGGTGGTTGTTCCGCTTGTGGCCAGGCCATCCTTGTTCATTGTCAGGGTAGCTTTGTGTGCAGCTTTGTTCTCAAGCAGCTTTACAGTGGCATCACTGTTCACAGCCAGGCCATTGACATCCAGGGAGGCAGTGACAAGAGAGTATATGCGATTCTCAGAGTGGTCAGCGTTGGTCTCCATCTTGATTGTGACTGCTCCAGAGCCAACAGAACCCTCAGCCTGGTTGTGGATCTTCATGCCAAGGGCAAGGGCATTGGTGTCACATTTCAGGGACAGCTGGTTATCCTTGAAGGCAAGTTCAGCAGCATGGGTCAGGATGTCTTCAAATGCATTCGTGTTAGACACAACAGACAGCTCGCCATTGGCAAACGATGCAGCAATGGTGTTCTGGGCCATAAGAATGGTTGAATCGATTTTCAGGGAAGAATCAATCTTTGCCTCTGGTCTGAATGGGAAGATGGTAAAAGACTGGGTGGTGATTGTGGTGCCATAGACAGGTCCTGCTTTGACTGTTCCCTCCAAGTTGCTATCACCAGAGATCTTCAGTGTTGGAGCCAGTATTAGCGCTTCAGTATTGAAGCCAACTTGGCCGGTGTGCTCTAGGTTTACACTCAGACCCATGGGGCTTGTTGCTTCGATTTTGCTGCTGGATTTCACATTGATCTTGTTGTCTGTAACAGTGCCAACTTCCTTTATGCTAATGCTGGCATCAATGAGCTTGTGGCTCACGGAGGTCTTCACATGGGCCTTGATGGAATCAGCAGGAGTGGTGGCAAGCAATCCAGATCCTATTTACAACACAGAAGGAACAATGATTGATTATTACACAACTAAACATGTTCCAGATGGTGTAATTCTCTATTATTTACAAAGGCATTAGAACATGTCTGGAGGTGGAGCACTACCTTCAATCTTGATGCACAGGAGTTCCATTGAGCAGCTGCCTGTCACATCAAACTTGGCAGAATAGCTTGGTGTCTCAGCGGCATCTTTGCCAGCAGACACTGAGCCCTCCAAGTTGTAGAAGTTGCTCTTCACTTTTGTGGACAGCTGAGCTTTTCCAAAGAGGGGCACAAACACATCAAGGGTCTCTGGGATGAAAAGCTCAGGGATCGGGATCTCCAAGGATGCAATGTCCAGGCCAAGCAGGGGCAGAGCCAGGTGTGGTGTGGTCAGTGCAGCTGGGAAGTTCAGCTCCACAGATGATTTTCCACCAAGAGGCAGGGGAATGGCGATGAAGATACGCTCATTGTTGAAGTGGTAAGCAGCTGTGGCCTCACTGTTTAAGAAAATTATATTTAATCATGAATTAATCATGGAACCCCCCCCCCTCAAAAAATCAGTTAATGTATTGACTGAAATTATTCTCATGCTAGTTGATTGATGTAACTTACGCATTCAGGAAAAGTTTCTCAGGCAGAGTAATCTCTGGCATCCCAGGGACTCTCAGGTTCTGCATGTATGGGATATCAGCAGCATATTTCTCCAGGTAGTTGTTGGTTGCCTGTAATAGAATACAGTACCAGTCAAAGGTTTGGACACACCTACTCATTCCAGGGTTTTTCTTTATCTTTACTATTTTCTACATTGCAGAATAGAGGTGAAGACATCAACACTATGAAATAACACATATGGAATCATGTAGGTACTAAAAAAGTGTTAAACAAATCACAATGTATTTTACATTTGAGATTATTCAAAGTAGCAACCCTTTGCCTTGACAGCTTGGCATTCTCTCAACCAGCTTCATGAGGTTGTCACCTGGAATGCATTTCAATTGACATGTGTGCCTTAAAAGTTCATTTGTGGAATTTTGTTCCTTAATGAGTTTAAGCCAATCAGTTGTGTTGTGACAAGGTAGGGGTGGTATACAGAAGATAGCCCTATTTGGTAAAAGACCATGTCCATATTATGGCAAGAACAGCTCAAATAAGCAAAGAGAAACGGCAGTCCATCATTACTTTAGGACATGAAGGTCAGTCAATCCGTAACATTTCAAGAACTTTTTAAATTTCTTCAAGAGCAGTCGCAAAAACCATCAAGTACTATGAGGAAACTGGGCCTCATGAGGACCACCACAGGAAAGGAAGACCCAGAGTTACCTCTGCTGCAGAGGATAAGTTCATTAGAGTTACCAGCCTCAGAAATTGCAACCCAAATAAATGCTTCACAGAGTTCAAGTAACAGACACATCTCAACATCAACTGTTCAGAGGCAACTAAGTGAATCAGGCCTTCATGGTCGAATTGCTGCAAAGAAACCACCACTAAAGGACACCAATAAGAAGAGACTTGCTTGGGCCAAGAAACATGAGAAATGGATTTTAGACCGGTGGAAATCTGTCATTTGGTCTGATGAGTCGCAGAGTATGTGAACGCATGTGTGGTTCCCATCGTGAAGCATGGAGGAGGAGGTGTGCGGGTGCTTTGCTGGTGACACTGTCAGTGATTTATTTACAATTCAAGGCACACAACCAACATGGCCACCACAGCATTCTGCAGCTATTTGACAAAGAAGGAGAGTAATGGAGTGCTGCATCAGATGACCTGGCCTCCACAATCACAGGGCATAAACCCTATTGAGATGGTTTGGGATGAGTTGGACCGCAGAGTGAAGGAAAAGCATCCAACAAGTGCTCAGCATTTGTGGGAACTGCTGGTTGAGAGAATGCCATGAGTGTGCAAAGCTGTCATCAAGGCTAAGGGTGGCTACTTTGAAGAATCTGAAATGTAAAATAGATTTGGATTTGTTTAACACTTTTTTGGTGTTAAACAAACTATTTCATAGTTTTGATGTCTTCATTATTATTCTACAATGTAGAAAATTGTAAAAATATATAGAAAAACCCTTAAATGAGTAGGTGTGTCAACTTTTGACTGGTACTATACATATTGTAATATATTAAGTTCAGAAAGGACATAATAGTGATCATAAGATGAAAGTGTTTTTTTGTTGTTTTACCTCTACAGACTTGGTGAGGATGTGACGGACCTTCATGTCAGTCTGGCCCACCTGCTGATCAAGAACATCACTGACCATCTTCTGGAATGCCTCAGCATGAGGGAGGATGTTCTGGATCTCAGAGTTCATGTCAGACTTGACCTCAGCCACAATCTTCTCATCATCTACAAAGTAAGATACATTCATTGTAAATTAAATTGAATGTTAATGACTTTCCAATGGATATTTGACATTTAAAGCCTGGCAAAGCTCTCAGGAACATACAGTTAAAGTTGATCATGAAGCAAAACAATTTATCATTGTACAAATGCTGGGCGATATTGAATGCCTGCATACCATATTTTAGGGTGATCTTTTGCACTGAGGTGGTCTCTGGGAGCTTGATGTCACACTCAAGCTCAAGTTCCAGTTCCTCACCACGCTTCACGTTGGCTGTAACTGTGGCGTCAGCCTTGATTGAAGGGACAAGCAGCTGCACCTGAAGCATAGCATCCTTCATGGCCTCAATTCTGCAAAGAAAAGCATTAGTCAGTTGGAATTTGGAAAAACAGAAGAAACCAAAACAGGGACGTACTTTGTGGGGTAGCATTGTCAGCTTACTTAGCGCGGCCAACCAGCGACAGCTGAGGGATGTTCTTGTTGATGAAGTCAATGGAGATGGAGTGTATTTCGTTGCCCTTGGTGTTGCCATCAACAACGCCCAGTCTGATTCCGGCCTCCAAGTCAAAGTCAGGGATCTGGATGTCGGTGGTGAGGACATTCTTCCTCCTGTTGTACTTCACAGTGGCTGTGGCTGTGGGGTCAGCACCTGTGTCCAGGATAAACTGAATTAGTTAGTCACCAAGGAAAAGGTTGTACGTTAGAAATGGAAGGACTGTGTTACTCTAAAAGAGGGATTTTGTAACTTAGCTATCTATACCTTCTGCCTTCAGGACCACCTTTACAGTGTCAACTTTCTGACGACCTTCTTCTCCCTCCCTGAGGAGTTCATAGCCGATGGTGGCCGTGTATTCAGTGACATCCCCAGTGGGGTGGAGCTCCACAGCAAGCCTAAATAATTGTTTCATTTCCAAAAGTTATGGCTAAGATCAATTTCTACCTGAAAATAGGAAAACATAAATGGAGCATGTTAAAATGTATTTGCATAGAACTAGTACTTACTTGCTATCTCCGGTATATGGGAAGTAGGGTGCAGTGTCATGGGAGCTAGCATCAGAGTACTGAAGGGTGGTGCAGTACTTCATACCAGCTAAGAATGGAGTGCACTCAGACACATCAATTCTGTCCTCTACCAGAGACGGGATGGGTTTCACTCCAGCAGAGGTCACTTCGAACAGCTTGTTGCTATAATAGGGGTCGTGGAAAGGAAATGTTTAGGCTCTGATAGATATTGGTCATCAGGTATTATCTGAATGATACTCTGACACTTACGTGATGCTGATGAGCTTGGCAGGACCCTGAGGAGCAGGGATGGTCAGCTTGACCTGTTTGTCAGCCATGACGAGCTTAGCGCTGAGCCCACTCTCATGGTATAGGCTGGTGTGCATCTCCAGGCCAGAGAGAAGGTACTCAGGAATGTGGGAACCAACCCGGGCCACAAACTCAATTCCAGCGGAGGGCATGAATGAGACCTCGCTCTGTGGGAAAGGGATCCGTCCAAGGATATTATACAGATATGCAAAAATGACTGACCGACGTCACATGTATTAGGGTTACTACAAATAGAAAACAGATCAGTGAAAATAAATATAAAAGTTTACCATGTCGGGTGTAATGTGCAGTCCTCCCTTGATGCCAGGGGTGAAGGTACCAGACAGGGCAATCTTCAGTGGCACACCAGTGGCAGTTGGCAGGAAGAATTCGTTATCCATGAAGATGTAATGGGCGAAGACTTCATTGTCAGCGTTGGTCATCAGTCCCTTCATAAGCTGTGGAACATGTAGATTTCAGATTTTGGATAGTAAATTGAGTTGACATTTTTTTATCATTGATATGTCATTCTTGCCAGATGAGTTAACATGAATGTATATCTGATGTGATAGTGTTTTTTTCTCTCCATATTTTCTACATACATCAGTGGGAAACATCTTGAGTACGTTGTCAATCATCAGACCAGCAGAGTAGGCCATCTTCTCTATCTCATTGGTCTTCAGGTATCCAAGTTCATTTCCCAGCAGTCTCAGGTAAATCATAGCCTCAGGGGACTCCTGAGCCTTCAGATCCCTGACCAGTCTGTTGAGGTTGCGGCTGATTTCTCTCACGATGTTCTGGGAAGCCTACAGAATATTTTTTTCAAGGAAAGAGACAGTTAGCTATTGCTACAATTAAATACCTAGGATTAAAATCACACTAATTAAAATGTTTTGTAAGGAAAGAGGAAGAACATAGTATGGTTTTAAATACCTGTCTCTTCATTCTGTCTTTCTTCAGAGCGGGCATCATCCTCTTCATGACCTCATTGACCTGCAGGGGCATCTTGTCAGAAACGAAGTAGACGATCTTTAGAACCGTGTCAGGGAAGAATCCGTTCTCTCCGAACAAAGCCTCAACAGTTGGCTCAAGTCCTTTGCCTTCCATGCCAACCTTTCAAGTGAAGAGAATGTTCACCATGAGACCGATAGAAAAATAATTGCATATTCTACAAAAAAACATAATCTCTATAAAAGGCTTAGGGAAACAAATTCAATAGTATTTTTTACCTCCATCATGTCCACATTGTAGCCGAAGGCCTTCAGGGTCATCTCCAGCATGACTTCCTTGGGCAGATAGCTGGTGCCCTCAAAGAGCATATTTCCTTGCACAGATCCAATCATGTAGTTGCGGGAGAACTTGGTGGGATCCATGACAATTCCAACCTCATTGCCCTGCAGGGCATCAAGAATCTTCTGTCTCAGCCTGTAATGGATGGAATAATTTATTACATAGTCAGACCTATGATGAGAAGGGAACAACCGAACAGAATATTTCTGTTAGCTGAGGCAGTAAATACTGCAGATGATATCTCTCACATACTCCTGGGTCTCCGCTGCTGTGGATGCCAGTATGTTAGTCAGGTGGGAGATGACAAAGCTCTTGGCCTGCTGGTCTTCTTCGATGGGCAGAGCGGCGGCCAGCTGAGCTAGTTCAGCAGGCTGGGGGTCCTTCATCAGCACCAGGTAGGCAGCAACGCGCTTCTGCAGGGGGCTAGCACCATTCAAAAGAACCTGCATGAGCACCTCTCTGCCCTGTAAACAGTAGAATGTGTATAACAGTTCTGCAGTGAACGAAGAGTTGAAGGTTTCCATATATATATTTTTTAAAGCTAATAGGATAAGAGTGAGTTACCTCCTCAGGGACAGGGGTCTGTCTGAATGCCTGAATGGCAGCCTGTTGGACTTCCAGGGAAGCGGCGGGCTCGTTTACACACTGGATCACAGCAGACTTCAGGGCAGGACTGGCGGCTCCCATGGCTGCAGCCATGTTACCAATAACCTGGGGAGCAGAAAGAAGCAAACATTAAGTATTCTGATTCAAATTGTTGATTGAGTAAATCTGAAAAAACTAAGGGGAGCGATGGAACATTCACTCTCAGGGCCAGGAAGTTCTGCTCCTTGTCCCCAGTGCAGTCACCCAGCTGGGCAACAGCAAACTCAGCAACAGCCTCGATCTCAGGGGTCACTTTGCCCTCGGCCTTGTAGAACCTGATGAAGAAGACAATGTGAAATTCAACATAAGAATTTCATTGTCTGCACCTGCTCAGTTCCATTTAGAAAATATGTTGCTTTAAAATGTCTGTTTACCTCTTGACAACATTGCTCAGGGCATACAGGATAGGCTTGCTCTGCTTGTACCGTGCCATAGCCAGCATGTCGTTGACCAGGAGGGCAGAGGGGTTGGGGACCAGTCCCATAGCGAACACGATGGCGTCAACCTCAAAGGCAGAGTTGTCAAAGGTCCTGAGGATCTGCATGATGGCACTGCTGCACTCTGGGGTACCGCACTGGGCCAGAACCTGGTAGGTCAGGGGTCTGGATACCTTCAGTGCCTCGGGGATAGCAGGGCTCAGGGTCTCAGTCTTCATTCCACGGACCATGCTCACAAGCTGCTGGAAGAGGTGGGCTCTCTTCTCACCGTTGGACAGAGTGGCCAGTTCCCTCAGGACAGCCAGAGGAGCATCTTTGTCCTGAACAACGCTCTTGTCCTCAGCAGCCTCCATTGGCAGACCCTTAAGGTTGGCCACATCTGCAGGAAGATAAAGTCAGTTTTGACAATGAAATCATTTTTCAATCATCTCCATAATTAGAATGCAATGTAAGGGATACTTACTGTGGTCAAAAACTCTCTCATTGTATGTGGAAACCTCCAGCAGAGTCAGGAACTGCTTGCCAACGTTGGTAACTCCATACTCTCCCCTGTGGAAAGCCAAAGAGGTGATAAAGACTTATGCAACATCTCTTAACATTGCAGGTGCGTATTTCATAAAACATTATAGGCATAATGTTTTACACACTTGTGAGAGAAAGGCACCAGGATGTGGTTCTCAGTGCAGGCACCAGAGGTCATGTGCTTCTTGTCATTGTCAAACTTGTAGTGGCAGGTCTGGGAGCTTCTGATCAGCTGAGCAAGAGGATAGTGCTGTAGGAGGAGACATTATTATTGTTTAGGTTTTCTTGGAAAGGAGTTAAAAAGTGAATTAGGAGTAATATTAGTTGTCATTTCAGCTACTGGAGCAGAGGAAGATAAGTACTTTGAAGGGTTTTTGGGAAGGAGTTAAAAAGTGAATTAGGATTAATAAATGATTTAGGGTGTATTTCAGAATCTAACCAGCAACTTTTACTGCCTTGCAGTCTTACCATGCCAGAGATGAGGGCCAGGGGGCTGGTGTGGTCCCTCTGGGGGATGAAGTGGTCACATTTGGACAAGTCCCTGTTGAGAGTGATGTCAGTAGCGATGTCCTCCATGGCATTGACTATGTAGTTGGTCTTGCACATGCCGTGGATGGTGGGCTGAGGGGAAAGTCAATGATCCTTGACATATTTGAATAAATATAAATACTGATTCATGTTTTCTGAAAAACTGAATGTGAGAAATTGCTCTCTGCAGAGCCATGAATATAATTTTCTTTGCTAGTCTTATACCTTGTAGTGCATCACGTCGGCGTGCCAACAGTACTGCACACCCTTTCATTTATTATTGCTTTATTACACAATAATTACATTTTTCTTTCTTGGATTCACTAAAACAAGCACCAATATGTACCATTGTTTACCAGGTAGTTTGTTTATTTTTCCTTTATTTAACTAGGCAAGTCAGTTAAGAACAAATTCTTATTTTCAATGACGTCCTAGGAACAGTGGGTTAACCGCCTTGTTCAGGGGCAGAATGGTAGATTTTTACCTTGTCAGCTCGGGGATTTGATCTTGCAACCTTTTGGTTACTAGTCCAATGCTCTAACGACTAGGCTACTCTAAAGTACCCATTAGAGTAATAAAGTACTCAATATGAAATTACTTGCTCATATCACTGAAACTACACTGTAATACAAAGTGTATAGTCATGATTAGGGTGTTTTCTGAGACGATCAACAGACCATTTTCTTGTTGTTCTCCTCTTCCAGCAGGGGCACGGCAAGAGCAGAGATGATACCTCTCTTAATGTTCAAGATGGTCACGGACTCGTCCTCCTCAGGGTACAGTTTCACATCATACACTCCCTCAACCACAACCTTCAGAGGATGTCTGAGTAGGGAGAGAGAAGTGAAAGGTTGGTTACCAGTTGTTAACTCCAAATTACAATGTGCTTAATAGAAGAGAGGACAAGGAATTTTTAACAAATATTGGGGACAAGGGTTGGGTTAGGGCATTTGTGACAGCCTTGGGGTCTTACTTCTCCATGGCAGCAGTAAAGGCATCAGATCCCGGGGCAGGTCCGAACACAGGTTTGCCCTCTGCGTCCATATCAACAACCTCACTCAAGCTACAGCCTGTAGTGCGCAGGATGTAGCTGCAAGACTGAGGAACTTCAATCTCGACCTGTAGGGGGAGACAAAGAGGTTAGACGGCTTGCTTACTGGGATGTTGCGTGAGGACAATATTAATGGACTGAAGTGAAGGCTTAATGCTCTGAGGTATGATGTCTACCTTGCAAGTGCACTTGGGTCCATTCATGAGATTGGAAGCTCCTTTAATTGCATTCAGGGACTCTGCTTCGTACTGGTATTCATATTTGTGAAGGCTCTTGTATCTTCTTGCCACTAGGGAGAGATTAGAAATTGTATTTTGAATGTGTTTGAGTAAAGACCCGTCATGTTGCCATAACAGTGAGCAAACTGCAGCACATTGGTAGGATAAGCAAGGATTTGTTGGTACGTACACAAGCATGTTGGATGTTCTTCGGCACCATCGTCTTGGGAGTCTGTGAGTGGATAACGCAATTTTGGTCAAAGCAGGATTATACAGAAGTTTTATAATGAATTATAACATGACTGAAATCGTTTAAGTGTGTAAAAAGCAGCTTTAATTTCTTTGAATGGTGTGGGCGCAGTTATGTATCTGTTCAACTGCCTGTCCCGTCTTCTCACTGCACTATCAAATCATGTGGGTGTGAGGGGGAACTGCCCCCACTCGTATAAAAACGGATATAGTTTACATCACAGAAAGTGATATTTGCACGTCTGCACTGTCAGAATTAAGATATTTGTAAAATTGCTTGCACAGTATCACTTATTAAATCATACATTTTGTTAGAAAACACTGTTTTACCAGACTACAAATAGAGGACAAAAAGCTCAAAGACAGATCTCGATTTGCATCTACCAGTTTAACAGGACTTTCATCATTTACATTTTATTTTGATGGTTCAGGTTCACCATCATAAATAGTTTTGCTGATATACAGTCAATGTATTTTGTGGTTTTGAAGAAAGTTGAAACTTGTAATTTCGCAAAACAGGGACAGTGCTTATTTTAGGAGATTAACTGTGCAGTGTCGAGAGGAAATGCTTCAGTTCACTCTGTAATGTTCCAAGTGTTATTTTACAACAAAAAACTATTTTGCAACAAAATGATATAATAGATATTGCACATGCAAAGCAAAATGAACATAGATAAAAACACCCACTTTTATAAACAAATTCTAGTTGTTCAAGTCAACAGCTACCGATAATTTGGTTTAGCATTAGAATATTTAAAATGGAACATTTCCGAATGGAACACTTCTAAAGAAAATACCTAAAATCTGAAAATTACAAACATGAAAACTTAAGAAACAAACTACTGTTACACTCGTCGTTAAATGAAGACCAAGGTGTAGTGTGGTAGGCGTACATTTTCTTTCATTTTAAATGTTCCACCAAAAACAATAAACAACTCAACGAACGTAAAGCTAGGCGTGCAAACACATGCAACAACCAAAGACAAGATCCCACAACAGAAGGTGGGAAAAAGGGCTGCCTAAGTATGATCCCCAATAAGAGAATATGAATGACAGCTGCCTCTGATTGGTAACCACACATGGCAAAAAAATAAATCAATTGAAAACATAGAAACAAAAACCTAGAATGCCCACCCTAATCACACCCTGAACTAACCAAAAACAGAGAAATAAAAGGCTCTCTAAGGTCAGAGTGTGACAACTACTGCTGGGTAAAAGTTCATTTTAAATCTTTTAAAAAGTTAACAGCTGCATACATGTCTCTTTGGTATTTTAATATGTAAAACTAAAAATGTCCCAAATGAAAACTTTTAAAGCATATACTTCAAATCTGAAAATAACAAACATGTAAACTCAAGAAACAAACTACTACCTGGTAAAAAAAAAAGATTTTTATTCACAGCAGGGACCAGTCAGAGAGGTACTTACGGGCTAAGGCAAGGGTGCTCAGAAGAAGCAAAAGAGAGAGCTTTGTGTCCCCCATGATGGGTTCGTTGAAGCTCTTTCCTTTGCGTTGGCGAGTCCTCGTTGAGACTGATTTCTCCACTCCAGCACTAGTCTATTATACCCTAGGGATTCTATAGGAAGGGGAAGTGGGAGCTACAGACAGTGCTGCCCCTACTCCAAAGTCCATCCCATACGTATGTGTGGAGGGACAAAGGCAACTAGTTTCATAAATCTGTCCATGGATATGATAACAAACTTGCAGAATCAGTCATTTTTGTGCAGTAGTAACACGTATTTTCCAAGATTAGGAAGACCACTGAAGAAAACAGCAAAAACTAGTGATTTCTCTCAGTGTAAATGAATTGCGAAGGTTTCATCTTATTTTCATCTTATTTCACACATTTTATATATATTTTTTCCTGATAAAACTCCAATTCACTTGTTAGAAGGGGATTGAGACAAAAATTAGGCAATACATAATCCCAATTTTGATATAGTATAATTTTAACTCAGTGTCATAAAAGCATGCATTCAAACAACATCGCATTGACATAATATATAAAAGCAATACATAACCTATTACTAAACATTTTGTTGATACACATTTACTTCTCTCCTTTTAGTTCAGATATAGCATGTTAGAACATATTTATGTGCTTAAGAAGAGTAAATACTTCCACTTGTTTAGTTTGAATTAGTTAATTAAGCATATCATGTTATGACTATCAATTACTCCCATCTTAGGATATTCAGAGGGATATCACATTCACAAGAAACAAATAGGTCACCACTGTGTATGTATCTATGAACTTATGACTTATTGCATGGACATAATATACTTAATGCATTAGGCAAGTGTAGCAAGGCCTGGCCCCTGCCACTGACTGGAGCGAGGTGGGTCTGGGTACACAGCTACAGGCAAGGGTGAAGTCCAAAAACAGGCTTTATTGCATCATTTTCTTGACTAACAAAAAGCTGACTTGCATATAAATTCAAACTGAGAATTCAAACATAAGCTTATAGGTGATCTATAATCAGCCTCTCTTCATTCAATATGGAGATGAGAGTTCAGAGCCAAAAAGGTAATCATTTCTTTGCAGGGTATTATTCTGATATTTCCTGTGTATTGATAACAAGTGGTGTAATTGGGCATGTGTGTATCGTTATCAACAAACTCTTCAAAGGAGCACTGATTTATCTCTGTTTTTGTCTGGAGCACACGTGTGATGTGATATCTGCTTAGCACAGGGAACATATTCTCACATCTACAAATCTCAATGTCTGCATTGGGTTAAGATAGGCAGACTGTACCTATTGAAAATCATTTTTATTTTTCCTTTGTTTAACTAGAAAAAAAATAACAAATTCTTATTTTCAATGATGGCCTAGGAACAGTGGGTTAATTAGAAGGGGATTGAGCCAAAAATGAAGCAATACATAATCCCAACTTTGATATATTATAATTTTAACTCAATGTCATTAAAGCATAATTGCCTTGTTCAGGGGCAGAGCGACAGATTTTTACCTTGTCAGCTCGGGGATTTTATCTTGCAACCTTTCAGTTACTAGTCCAACTCTCTAACCACTAGGCTACCTGCATCTCCAATGTTCTAAATTAGCATAGCCAATGCCATTCTTTCACATATTGCATTTGAGCTGTTTAAGTATAAAATATTTCGGATGACTCGTGATACTTTATTAATTCCGTACATGGAGGAGTTTAACTTCCCTGAGACACCCAGCAGCACATCACAACCCTCTTCTTCATAATTGGTCCTATACAGTACGCCTAGGCCACACATGACCGTGCATCAATGGCAGTGTTAAAATCTACTCACTGAGCACACACTGGTTGAATCAACGTTGTTTCCACGCCATTTCAATGAAATTACATTGAACAAATGTGGAATAGACGTTGAATTGACATCTGTGCCCAGTGGGTAGTGTCCCCATTATCATTACTTACTGGGTGGAGATAGGCGGAGCCACTGTTAGCCCGTTTGGTAGACACATTTTTCAAGTCTATAACAACTGTGCACGCACAGTCTCCATTCATTCTCAGTCGTTATACCTCTGATTTAGGCTACTGCACACCAAATAAGAAAACATTAACTAACAATTTTTGAAATGTTTAAATGTGTGCTAATTTGTACAGAATGTAACTAACGTATCACTGATGTGGAAGCAACAAATGGAAACAATTTTCTGATAATATGATGCCAACATTTTCAGGTCACAAAGAGTGGTACGTATATTGTCTCTTGAAATGAGGAAAGCAGTTGTGCTTTGAGAGGCACCTTTAATTCCTCTCCATATTGTATTTCTCAAAAGAGCATCATTTCAATTTAAACCACTAGATGGCAACAAGTCCACATCACAGATATGCACCTGAGCATTTTACAGTACTTTTTTGTCAACCATGTCCATTATTAACCTGGTTGCTGATAAGATAAGATAAACGTTATTGTCCCTGAGAAAGCTTTTGTCTCAGACATACAGTGTTGCTGTGTAACATTACAGCAATGAATAAGTTATGGAATACAGAACCAGTCAAAAGTCTGGACACACCTACTCATTCTAGGGTTTTTCTTTATTTTTACTATTTTCTACATTGCAGAATATAGAATACATTTCAATTGACATATGTGCCTTGTTAAAAGTTAATTTGTGGAATTTCTTTCTTTCTTAATGCATTTGAGTCGATCAGTTGTGTTGTGACAAGTTAGGGGTGGTATACAGAAGATATCCCTATTTGATAACAGACCAAGTCCATATTATGGCAAGAACAGCTCAAATAAGCAAAGATAACCGACAGTCCATCATTACTCTAAGACATGAAGGTCAGTCAATCCAGAAAATTTCAAGAACTTTCTTGAAGTACAGTCACAAAAACCATGAAGTGCTATGATGAAACTGGCTCTCATGAGGACAGCCAAAGGAAAGGAAGACCCAGAGTTACCTCTGCTGCAGAGGATATGTTCATTAGTGATAACTGCACCTCAGATTGCAGCCCAAATAAATGCTTCACAGAGTTCAAGTAACAGACACGTCTCAACATCAACTGTTCACGGGAGACTGCGTGAATCAGGCCTTCATGGTCAAATTGCTGCAAAGAAACGACCACTAAAGGACACCAATAATAAGAAGAGACTTGCTTGGGCCAAGAAACACAAGCAATGGACATGAGACCGGTGGAAATCTGTCCGTTGGTCTGATGAGTCCAAATTTGAGATTTTTGGTTTCAACCGCTGTGTCTTTGTGAGACGCAGAGTAGATGAACGGATGATCTCTGCATGTGTGGTTCCAACCATGAAGCATGGAGGAGGAGGTGTGATGATGTGGGTGTGCTTTGCTGGAGACTCTGTCATTGATTTATTTAGAATTCAAGGCACACTTAACCAGCATGGCTACCACAACATTCTGCAGCAATTCGCCATCCGGTTTGCGCTTAGTGGGACTATCATTTGTTTTTCATCAGGACAATTACCCAACACACCTCCAGGGTGTGTACAGTGGCTTGCGAAAGTATTCACCCCCTTGGCATTTTGCCTTACAACCTGGAATTTGTATCATTTGATTTACACCACATGTCTACCACTTTGAAGATGCATCATATTTTTCTTGTGAAACAAACAAGAAATAAGACAAAAAACAGAACTTGATCATGCATAACTCTTCACCTCCCCAAAGTCAATACTTAGTAGAGCCACCTTTTGCAGCTATTATAGCTGCAAGTCTCTTGGGGTATGTCTCTATAAGCTTGGCACATCTAACACCTGGGATTTTTGCCCATTCTTCAAGGTAAAACTGCTCCAGCTGCTTCAAGTTGGATGGGTTCCGCTGGTGTACAGCAATCTTTAAGTCATACCACAGATTCTCAATTGGATTGAGGTCTGGGCTTTGACTAGGCCATTTCAAGACATTTAAATGTTTCCCCTTAAACCACTTGAGTGTTGCTTTAGCAGTATGCTTAGGGTCATTGTCCTGTTGGAAGGTGAACCTCTGTCCTAATCTCAAATCCATGGAAGACTGAAACGGTTTTCCCTCAAGAATTTCCCTGTATATAGCGCAATCCATCATTCCCTCCTTTCTGACCAGTTTCCCAGTCCCTGCCGATGAAAACATCCCCACAGCATGATGCTGCCACCACAATGCTTCACTGTGGGGATGGTATTCTCGGGGTGATGAGAGGTGTTGGGTTAGCACCAGACATAGCGTTTTGGCCAAAAAGCGCAATTTTAGTCTTATCTAACCAGAGTACCTTCTTCCATATATTTGGGGAGTCTCCCACATGCCTTTTGGTTAACACCAAACGTGTTTGCTTATTTTTTCCATTAAGCAATGGCTTTTTTCTGGCCACTCTTCTGTAAAGCCCAGCTCTGTGGAGTGTATGGCTTAAAGTGGACCTATGGACAGATACTCCCATCTCCGCTGTGGAGCTTTGCAGCTCCTTCAGGGTTATCTTTGTTCTCTTTGTTGCCTCTCTGATTAATGCCCTCCTTGCCTGGTCCGTGAGTTTTGGTGGGTGGCCCTTTCTTGGCAGGTTTGTTGTGGTGCCATATTCTTTCCATGTTTTAATAATGGTTTTAATGCTGCTCCGTGGGATGTTCAAAGTTTGGGATATTTTTTTATAACCCAACCCTGATCTGTACGTCTCCACAACTTTGTCCCTCATCTGTTTGGAGAGCTCCTTGGTCTTCATATTTCCGCTTGCTTGGTGGTGCCCCTTGCTTAGTGGTGTTGCAGACTCTGGGGCCTTTCAAAACAGGTGTATATATACTGAGATCATGTGACACACAGGTGGCCAACTGAAGGTAATTGGATGCACCAGATCTTTTTTAGGGGCTTCATAGCAAAGTGAATACATATGTACGCACCACTTTTCTGTTTTTTATTTTTTATTTATTTTTTGAATAAAGTAATTTTTCATTTCACTTCACCAAATTTGGACTATTATGTGTATGTCCATTACATGAAATCAAAATAAAAAATCCATTTAAATTACAGGTTGTAATGCAACAAAATAGGAAAAAACGTCAAGGGGGATGAATACTTTTGCAAGGCACTGTAAGTGCTATTTGTCCAAGAAGGAGAGTGATGGAGTACTGCATCAGATGATCTGACCTACACAATTCCCCGACCTCAACCCAATTGAGATGGTTTGGGATGAGTTGGACAGCAGAGGGAAGGAAAAGCAGCCAACAAGTGCTCAGCATATGTGGGAACTCCTTCAAGACTGTTGGAAAAGCATTCCAGATGAAGTTGATTGAGAGATTGCCAAGAGTGTGCAAAGCTGTCATCAAGGAAAGGGTGGCTACTTTGAAGAATCTCAAATATAACATTTTTTTTTTATTTGTTTAACACTTTTTTGGTTACTGCACGATTCCATATGTGTTATTTTATCATTTTGATATCCCAAATGGCGCAGCGGTCTAAGGCACTGCATCTCAGTGCTAGAGGTGTCACTACAGACCCTGGATCGATTCCAGGCTGTATCACAACCAGCTGTGATTGGGAATCCCATAGGGCGGTGCACAATTGGCCCAGTGGCGTTAGGGTTTGGCCAGTGTAGGCCGTCATTGTAAATAAGAATTTGTTCTTAACTTAATTGCATAGTTAAATAAAGGTTAAAGTACAAATAAAGAAAAAACATTGAATGAGTAGGTGTGTCCTAACTTTTGACTGGTACTGTACAGTATAGTCCTTCTGTAGCTCAGTTGGTAGAGCATGGCGCTTGTAATGCCAGGGTAGTGGGTTCGATTCCCGGGACCACCCATACGTAGAATGTATGCACACATGACTGACTGTAAGTCGCTTTGGATAAAAGCGTCTGCTAAATGGCATATATTATTATTATTATATTATGACATAAAAGATGACACACGTCATCCAATGTACTGAATGGTTTATGTTTATTTTTCTTCAAAATTAATAATTATACTACTTTATTTACTTCATGGCAATCCCCAAAACATTATTTACAGAGAGGTATACTATTATTGTTTTGTTTATGTTCCTATGTGTTTGTTCACACATAATGCAGCACATTGCACGTGAGATACGACACAAACACATTAAGCTAGAGTCTGGCATTTGAAAAACAACAAAATAGCCGCCCTACCACTTGTTTTGATAAACAATTCAGGAATAAGGCTGGCAAAATTGAACCACTGTCAAATTCATAGATGGAGCTATGAATGCAAGGACTGACAGTTCATACGATTAAAATGATCATTTTAACCATGTTTTGAAGCTATACAATGTTGAAGCAGTAATGGAATGGGTGGTTGGTACTTGAAATGATGATGCAGATTTTGTACTGAATAATGTTATTTGTGTGTGTGAGAATATGTTTCTGCTATAGGACTTGTTATGGTTTGGAATATTACTTTTCAGACAGAAACAGTGCTCAGACATCTGATGACTGTTTCCATGGCTATTTCTGTGGTGAGTAATCAAATACAACTTTTATTAATCCAACTGTTTCATCGAAATGTAGTCTTCTGCTCAAATCAAATCAAATCAAATTTTATTTGTCACATACACATGATTAGCAGATGTTAATGCGAGTGTAGCGAAATGCTTGTGCTTCTAGTTCCGACAATGCAGTGATAACCAACAAGTAATCTAACTAACAATTCCAAAACTACTGTCTTATACACAGTGTAAGGGGATAAAGAATATGTACATAAGGATATATGAACGAGTGATGGTACAGGGCAGCATACAGTAGATGGTATCGAGTACAGTATATACATATGAGATGAGTATGTAGACAAAGTAAACAAAGTGGCATAGTTAAAGTGGCTAGTGATACATATATTACATAAGGATGCAGTCGATGATATAGAGTACAGTATATACGTATGCATATGAGATGAATAATGTAGGGTAAGTAACATTATATAAGGTAGCATTGTTTAAAGTGGCTAGTGATATATTTACATCATTTCCCATCAATTCCCATTATTAAAGTGGCTGGAGTTGGGTCAGTGTCAATGACAGTGTGTTGGCATCAGCCACTCAATGTTAGTGGTGGCTGTTTAACAGTCTGATGGCCTTGAGGTAGAAGCTGTTTTTCAGTCTCTCGGTCCCAGCTTTGATGCACCTGTACTGACCTCGCCTTCTGGATGATAGCGGGGTGAACAGGCAGTGGCTCGGGTGGTTGATGTCCTTGATGATCTTTATGGCCTTCCTGTAACATCGGGTGGTGTAGGTGTCCTGGAGGGCAGGTAGTTTGCCCCCGGTGATGCGTTGTGCAGACCTCACTACCCTCTGGAGAGCCTTACGGTTGAGGGCGGAGCAGTTGCCGTACCAGGCGGTGATACAGCCCGCCAGGATGCTCTCGATTGTGCATCTGTAGAAGTTTGTGAGTGCTTTTGGTGACAAGCCAAATTTCTTCAGCCGCCTGAGGTTGAAGAGGCGCTGCTGCACCTTCTTCACGACGCTGTCAGTGTGAGTGGACCAATTCAGTTTGTCTGTGATGTGTATGCCGAGGAACTTGAAACTTGCTACCCTCTCCACTACTGTTCCATCGATGTGGATAGGGGGGTGTTCCCTCTGCTGTTTCCTGAAGTCCACAATCATCTCCTTAGTTTTGTTGACGTTGAGTGTGAGGTTATTTTCCTGACACCACACTCCGATGGCCCTCACCTCCTCCCTGTAGGCCGTCTTGTCGTTGTTGGTAATCAAGCCTACCACTGTTGTGTCGTCCGCAAACTTGATGATTGAGTTGGAGGCGTGCGTGGCCACGCAGTCGTGGGTGAACAGGGAGTACAGGAGAGGGCTCAGAACGCACCTTTGTGGGGACCCCTTGTTGAGGATCAGCGGGGAGGAGATGTTGTTGCCTACCCTCACCACCTGGGGGCGGCCCGTCAGGAAGTCCAGTACCCAGTTGCACAGGGCGGGGTCGAGACCCAGGGTCTCGAGCTTGATGACGAGCTTGGAGGGTACTATGGTGTTGAATGCCGAGCTGTAGTCGATGAACAGCATTCTCACATAGGTATTCCTCTTGTCCAGGTGGGTTAGGGCAGTGTGCAGTGTGGTTGAGATTGCATCGTCTGTGGACCTATTTGGGCGGTAAGCAAATTGGAGTGGGTCTAGGGTGTCAGGTAGGGTGGAGGTGATATGGTCCTTGACTAGTCTCTCAAAGCACTTCATGATGACGGAAGTGAGTGCTACGGGGCGGTAGTCGTTTAGCTCAGTTACCTTAGCTTTCTTGGGAACAGGAACAATGGTGGCCCTCTTGAAGCATGTGGGAACAGCAGACTGGTATAGGGATTGATTGAATATGTCCGTAAACACACCGGCCAGCTGGTCTGCGCATGCTCTGAGGGCGCGGCTGGGGATGCCGTCTGGGCCTGCAGCCTTGCGAGGGTTAACACCTCGGCTGCAGTGAAGGAGAGACCGCATGTTTCTGTTGCAGGCCGTGTCAGTGGCACTGTATTGTCCTCAAAGCGGGCAAAAAAGTTATTTAGTCTGCCTGGGAGCAAGACATCCTGGTCCGTGACTGGGCTGGGTTTCTTCTTGTAGTCCGTGATTGACTGTAGACCCTGCCACATGCCTCTTGTGTCTGAGCCGTTGAATTGAGATTCTACTTTGTCTCTGTACTGACGCTTAGCTTGTTTAATAGCCTTGCGGAGGGAATAGCTGCACTGTTTGTATTCGGTCATGTTACCAGACACCTTGCCCTGATTAAAAGCAGTGGTTCGCGCTTTCAGTTTCACGCGAATGCTGCCATCAATCCACGGTTTCTGGTTAGGGAATGTTTTTATCGTTGCTATGGGAACGACATCTTCAACGCACGTTCTAATGAACTCGCACACCGAATCAGCGTATTCGTCAATATTTTTATCTGACGCAATACGAAACATGTCCCAGTCCACGTGATGGAAGCAGTCGTGGAGTGTGGAGTCAGCTTGGTCGGACCAGCGTTGGACAGACCTCAGCGTGGGAGCCTCTTGTTTAAGTTTCTGTCTGTAGGCAGGGATCAACAAAATGGAGTCGTGGTCAGCTTTTCCGAAACGGGGGCGGGGCAGGGCCTTATATGCGTCGCGGAAGTTAGAGAAACAATGATCCAAGGTTTTACCACCCCTGGTTGCGCAATCGATATGCTGATAAAATTTAGGGAGTCTTGTTTTCAGATTAGCTTTGTTAAAATCCCCAGCTACAATGAATGCAGCCTCCGGATAAATGGTTTCCAGTTTGCAAAGAGTTAAATAAAGTTTGTTCAGAGCCATCGATGTGTCTGCTTGGGGGGGGATATATACGGCTGTGATTATAATCGAAGAGAATTCTCTTGGTAGATAATGTGGTCTACATTTGATTGTGAGGAATTCTAAATCAGGTGAACAGAAGGATTTGAGTTCCTGTATGTTTCTTTGTCATGTCTCGTTAGTCATGAGGCATACGCCCCCGCCACTCTTCTTACCAGAAAGATGTTTGTTTCTGTTGGCGCGATGCGTGGAGAAACCCGTTGGCTGCACCGCCCCGGATAGCGTCTTCCCAGTGAGCCATGTTTCCGTGAAGCAGAGGACGTTACAGTCTCTGATGTCCCTCTGGAATGCTACCCTTGCTCGGATTTCATCAACCTTGTTGTCAAGGGACTGGACATTGGCAAGAAGAATGCTAGGGAGTGGTGCGCGATGTGCCCGTGTCCGGAGTCTGACCAGAAGACCGCTACGTTTCCCTCTTTTACGAAGTCGTTTTTTTTGGGGGTCGCTGCATGGAATCAATTCCGTTGACCTGTTTGTAAGGCAGAACACAGGATCCGCGTCGCGGAAAACATATTCTTGGTCGTACTGATGGTGAGTTGACGCTGATCTTATTATATTCAGTAGTTCTTCTTGACTGTATGTAATGAAACCTAAGATGACCTGGGGTACTAATGTAAGAAATAACACGTAAAAAAACAAAAAACTGCATAGTTTCCTAGGAACGCGAAGCGAGGCGGCCATCTCTGTCGGCGCCGGATGTAGCTCTCTGAACACATTTGAGAGGTGCACAGGGTCAGCCACTGTCAAGTAGGAACAACAGTAGGAAATATAACTTGGGACCTGTAACTTTTTAGTGCCTGGCTAGAGATTATAACCGAAGACCCTCCGGTTACAGGTCCTCCTCTCTAATCTGTCGGCCAGGGGTTTTCAGCGACCTTTGCCCAGGCAGACTGATGACCTACCCACCTCCTATCATATGTTAGCAAAAAATAATAATAAAAAAAATAATGGCAAGTAAAATTTATCAACATTTTAAAATGAATAAATGAATGATGAATGATAATGAATATATTTCATTATTTTGACATCCCCACAGAGGAAGTGTAAACTCTGAAATAATATATTACTTAAAAAGGTATCACATTTTTAGCAATTCTACTCATTTTTCGAGCTGAGAGAAAATAATACAAAGAAATGTACATAGTCACCAGTATGTATTTTCCAAACGTTTATACTTTTTATTTTTCATAAAATGTCCTTTGCTAAAAATACCAATACAGTATTTACACTCTAACTACAGCTATAGCAATAAGACTTGCCTACAGACCTCTCAAATCTGAGATAAAGCCATTCTAGAAAACCAGAAGCCAGTCAAAAGCAAAACTAGGTCAAACTCTGGGACAATCTGTGACCCCTCTAGTTCTAAACTGGGAGACACACTCCATTGTGATAGAAAATGACATACTTACCTGATTTGTTTGATGTTAATAGTAAACAATTATTTACTTAACAAACAGTAAGATATTTCTGTCCTGTTAATGCTGTGTCTTATGGTTTCCACTCTAGTTCCCTGCAGCTAATCTGGGCGTATGTTCACTAGATATGGCTTGAGCTGACAAATGAGTTAAAGACTGCATTACATAGACAAGATGTGGTGGGTGTAAACCGAGATAGAGATAGCCAGGAAGAACAATTCCTCATTGTCTCTAAATCATCCTTGCATCTGGGAAACTAAGCCAGGGTGGGGTTAAGACAACAACCCACATGCAGATAACGACAGGATGAACCCAGAGTGACTTATGATGCTCCTTGGTCTGCGTTCGTTCAGGCTATTTTGTTTGGATTTCAGAGCAGCTGTTTGAATGTACCAGAGTGCAGAATAACTGATGAATTTACCAATGCTCAACGCCGGTTGAATATGGTCGGTGTCAGTAGACGTTAGGGAAATAACGTAATTTGAATTATTGCCAGCAGCACAGTTAGTGACCAATGTTTTGAATAAACATGTAAAAGCCTAACCAGCTCTGCTTAATACTTATTTTCCACCATAATTTGCAAATAAATTCATAAAAAATCCTACAATGTGATTTTCTGGATTTTTTTTCTCATTTTGTCTGTCATAGTTGAAGTGTACCTATGACGAAAATTAGATGCCTCTTTCATATTTTTAAGTGGGAGAACTTGCACAATTGGGGGCTGACTAAATACTTTTTTGCTCCACTGTATGTTTACAAATAGTCAAGCTTTGTTTCATGCCGGTGAGTGTGTAGATTTGGGGCTTCTGTGTTGATACAATGTGTAGTGAATTTGTTATTGGCGTGAAAAGACGAAGCAACTCATACCAAACATCACCACATTAGTAAACTATGTGGTAGAGTGGGTCACAAGGTATTATATGGTAAAGTACAACCTGCGAAACAAGAGATAACATATTGGGGAGTTTTGAGAACAATGCGACTCAGGGAAACCCTAACCCTCGAATGGTTGACGGACAGCTATTGGGGAATTGTGGGGGGGATCTTGGAGGGTTCGGGTTTCACAAGATTGTGATCATGAAAAAGGAAACTATGACATATTTTCTATCACTATCATGCACACGCACCCTCACACATAAGGATGTCCCTGTTGCGGAGACTGATACATGTTTGATAATGTCTTGATGCTGTATTGTTTGTCCTTCATGTTATAATACTTTTATGTTACCCCTTCCTTGTGTTTTTTTGTAATAAATAATTATTTTAAAAAATAATGTAAAAAACATGAATCTGTGTTTCAGCCCACCAGCACCCTCCACTTTGTTTAGTATAAAGCTGAGAGATGGGTCTGGCGAAATGTGACCACTCTCAAATGTATAGACGGAGCTTTCGATGGAAGGACTGATAGTCCAAGAGTAAACATTTTATTTTCAAGTTATGTTCAAAACAAAGACTCACCTTACAAAAACACTGAACAATGGAGTTTTACAAACTTGGTATGGCTCAGTTGGTAGAGCATGTCACCTGCAATGCCAGCGTTGTGGGTTCGCAATTCCATGGGGGGACTAGTAAGGAAATGTTTGGACTCACTACTGTTAAGTTGTTCTGGATAAGAGTGTCTGCTAAATGACTAAAATGTAACTTATTTTTGGATTATGATAGGTTAAGACTGGTGTAGTAAGCTAATAAGGCTTTATTTTTTAGCAAGGTCAATAGGTATAATACTGTATATTTATTTGAAATTACCATTGTGTAAGGACAGATGCTGGGAGACGAGAAGCAAGTACAGGGAGTGAAGTTTAATAAAAAACAGACAAACAGAACACGGTCTGTGTCTGGGCAGGGGAAAAATAATGACATCAATGCTGACACCGGGAACAAACTGAGGAGCAGACAGATATATAGGGTCAACAAAGTAATGGAGTCCAGATGAGTCCAATATTGTGCAGATGCACGTAATGATGGTGACTGGTGTGCGTAATGATGAGCCACCTGGCACACTCGACCACCAGAGAGGGGGAGCAAGCGCTATACATTGAACAAATTGTGCTTGAAATGTAGTTACTGCAACAACACATATTGGAAGGAGGGGTTGATATCTGCTGCTATGGAGTTGGTAGTCAAAAATATATTACATACAGCTTTGCGTTAAAGGGATGCAGCACCTCAATATCTACTTTGTCAGACAATTTTATACCTTGGACATGTCCTTAAGTCCATGTTTGTCATTCTATGTTTTCGTAAAGAGCTCTGTTGTAGTGATTCCCAGAAGGAATGGACATTTTTTATCTGGGATTTGTACATCCATTTTGTGACTTTTAAAATAATTGATTATCTCCTCTATTTAAACCCTTCTAGGGTATTGGTATTTTATGTATAAATGACAGTGACAGTGTTGTTTAACACAGTAAACTCAATTTCTATGTTTCTTGATCCAACAAACACGTTTTTGCAACGTACTGTACTTTTAAGTATCTTTAAGGTGTGTTTCGAAAGTTATTCATGTAATGTAATGTGCTGGACAATGTCATGATTTTCTACTATTATATAATTATATGAGCAGTGCAGTTATGTTGGCTTTCACATTGCCAAGCTCTATGCAGAAATACATCTCTTATTAAATGTACAGTTGAAGTCGGAAGTTTACAAATACATTTAAACTCAGTGTTTCACATTTCCTGACATTTAATCCAAGTAAAGAATCCCTGTCATCGGTCAGTTAGGATCACCAGTTTATTTTACAAATGTGAAATGTCAGAATAAAAGTAGAGAGAATGATTTATTTCAGCTTAAATTTTTTTCATCACATTCTGAGTGGGTCAGAAGTTTACATACACTCAATTAGTATTTGGTAGCAGTGCCTTTAAGTTGTTTAACTTGGGTCAACTGTTTTGGGTAGCATTCCACAAGCTTCCCACAATACGTTGGGTGAATTTTGTCCCATTCCTCCTGACAGAGCTGGTGTAACTGAGTCAGGTTGGTAGGCCTCCTTGCTCTGACACGCTTTTTCAGTTCTGCCCACTAATGTTCTATAGGGTTGAGGTCAGGGCTTTGTGATGGCCACTCCAATACCTTAACTTTGTTAAGCCATTTTGCCACAACTTTGGAAGTATGCTTGAGGTCATTGTCCATTTGGAAGACCCATTTGCAACCAAGCTTTAACTTCCTGACTGATGTCTTGAGATGTTGCTTCAATATATGCACATCATTTCCTACCTCATGATCCCATCTATTTTGTGAAGTGCACCAGTCCCTCCTGCAGCAAAGCACCCCCACAACATGATGCTGCCACCCCGTGCTTCACGGTTGGGATGGTGTTCTTCGGCTTGCAAGCCTCACCCTTTTTCCTCCAAACATAACAATGGTCAGTATGGCCAAACAGTTCTATTTTTGTTTCATCAGACCAGAGGACATTTCTCTAAAAAGTACGATCTTTGTCCCCATGTGCAGTTGCAAACCGTAGTCTGGCTTTTTTAATGGCGGTTTTGGAGCAGTGGCTTCTTCCTTGCTGAGCGGCCTTTCAGGTTATGTCAATATAGGACTCGTTTTACTGTGGATATAGATACGTTTGTACCTGTTTCCTCCAGCATCTTCACAAGGTCCTTTGCTGTTGTTCTGGGATTGATTTGCACTTTTCACACCTAAGTACCTTCATCTCTAGGAGACAGAACACGTCTTTCCTGAGCGGTATGACGGCTGCGTGGTCCCATGGTGTTTACACTTTCGTACTATTGTTTGTTACTATTGTTTGTACAGATGAACGTTTGGAAATTGCTCCCAAGGATGAACCAGACTTGTGGAGGTCTACAAAAAAAAATTCTGAGGTGTTGGCTGATTTCTTTTGATTTTCCCATGATGTCAGGCAAAGTGGCATTGAGTTTGAAGGTGGGCCTTGAAATAGATACACAGGTACACCTCCAATTGACTCAAATGATGTCAATTAGCCTATCAGAAGCTTCTAAAGCCATGACATGGAATTTTCCAAGCTGTTTAAAGGCCCAGTCAACTTCGTGTATGTAAACTTCTGACCAACTGGAATTGTGATACAGTGAATTATAAGTGAAATAATCTGTCTGTAAACCGATTGTTGGAAAAATAACTTGTCATGCACAAAGTGAAAACCGACTTACCAAAACTTTAACAAGAAATTTGTGGAGTTGTTGAAAACCTAAGTGTATGTAAACTTCTGACTTCAACTGTAGATATTTCATAAAAAATCTGCCGTTTCCAGCTACAATAGTCATTTACAACATTAACAATGTATACACTGTATTTCTGATAAATTTGATGTTATATTAATGGAGAAAAAAGTTCATTTTCTTTCATAAACAAGGACATTTCTAAGTGACCCCAAACTGTTGAACTGTAGTGTACAGAAGCTTAACTTTGATTTGAATATTTCTTAAACTAGACCATTAACAAACGGTTTGTTTTAAAGTGTTTCTCTGTTGAAAGTTTGAGACTTTAATGGTATAGAACGTGTTATTGTTTTGACAGTTGAGAAGTTCAGTGAATGAATTTGCACCAAAGTTGCATCTCACTTAAGTCCCATGCACATAGAATGGCACTCTCTTAAGTTTCAGAAAAGATTGCCTATTTTTTGCTATTGAAGTAACTTAGGAGGATCTGTCACACACCCGATTGTACTTAAGGTGCAGGAGATGAAGAGCAATACCATAATGGAATAAAGTCTTTGCACACTCAGAATCAATGCACAAATTTAATTTAATTAGCTTTCGGTCTCAAGAGCTTCAACAAAGCATACACAAACACACAGTGACCACATATAGCTAATGTGTGTCAATGCAATCAAACATGAGCAACATCTGCGTTTAAACACATACTTGAAAGCCTAAAATATACAAAATACCACAAAGTGAGGTTTATAATGTTTTCACCATACTTAAAAATAATTAATGCTGTATGGTATAATTAAGCAATAAGGCCAGAGGGCCAATATACCACGGCTAAGGGCTCTTTTTAAACACAAAGCAACGCAGAGTGCCTTGGCCATATACCACAAACCCCAGAGGTGCCTTATTGCTATTATAAACAGGTCACTAACATATTTAGAGCAGTTCAAATAAATGTTTTGTCATACTCGTCAGCCAATCAGCATTCGGGGCTCGAACCACCCAGTTTATAATAGACTTTATTGATACACTTCACTCTTTACATCTTGACTAGGAAAGACAAGGGAAGTGGAACACAACAAAGTATTGCATTTCCATGTTGGAACATCAGGTGTCATTTTCACAAAATAATAATACATATTTTTATCAAGTTGTACATGTTAACTTGACTGCTATAAATACATGCTGAAACACTTATTGGGCTAAGTGTCAATTTTTTCCCTCCCAAGCGAGCATATGTGTTTAACAGATGGTAGTGTTTAATATACTCAGGGTTCAGTCTGTGGGTATCTCTCTGGTGGAAGGGAAAGGTCGTTCTCAAGCCTTCCACTAACTTTCACGAAAGCCTCATCAGAATTCTGCTGCAGAAGACCAGTGATGGGGAGATTGAGCTGGTTCACCACAGACACGCTCATCTCCATGACTCCATGTTTTCAATGATCATCTGGATGGCCTGCTCAAGAATGGAGGCAATGGCGCTGGTTAGCTGTTTGAGGAGCAGCAAAGGCAGGGTGGTTATCGCCTCATAGCCAGGCAGTTTCAACTGGGTCTCCTTCAGGAACTCAATGGCAGCATCCAGGAAGACCTGGACGGTTTTCTTGCACTGGGCAACAGTGTCCCTGAAGAAGAATGACAGCTGGAGAACATGGTGGCAGACAGCATTGAATGCTTCCTCAATGCGTTCGCCTGAAGTGAGGATGGGTGTGATGATCTCGAACCGGTCTGCAAAGCTCTCCAGGGTGGATGTGATGGCAGGGAGTCTCTCCTTCAGGCCCAGGAGCATGTCGTGGAGGGCCTCCTTGTTGTTGGCAACCTGTAGTTTTAGGTTATCGGCATCATTGGAAGTAACTCTGATGACCAAGATGTCAACATCAACCTCTGGGGCAGACTGTTGGATATAGGAAAAACACAAGAGTAAATAACAATTTCTAAATAATTTAACAATAGGGTGACATGTATCTGACGTGTAAATAGGCACACAATAAATATTTTAAAATATGAAAGACACTCACAGCATAACGGCTGTAGAGTCTAGCGCTCAGCTCAGATGGTTTCCTGCCCTGGAGTTCAAGACCCAATAACCCAGTGGATGGAGTAGAGATGGAAGCACTGACTCCATCTCTGCGGGCAGCATAGCGGAAGTTCACATCAGTGAAGGTTGGGCTCGTGATGTCCACATTCAGGGTGTGGCGGGAGACACTAAGAAGTTGAGGAAAAACATGACAAGCATATTCAGTTGCCATCTTAATTTATACTTGTGTGGTTAAGGTAGTTCTAAAAGTAAAGCTCAGCCTTTGTTTTATCTCAGACAGAGATAAGGAAGTTAAGATACTTTTTATAATATTTAGCTTCCCTCATCTTGGCGTTTTTCCGGGTATTCACAAATCAAATAAAGCCAACTGTGTTAACTGATATTGAAATATCTTCAAATCTACATAATGTCTGTTATTTTGATTAACATTGTGAGACTAAATAATCTTCCAATGGGTATTATACATTGAGAAGGGGTCTGTTAAAAAGAAAGTATTACCTCATAGCCTGGGTAATCACATTCTGAATGTCCATGGTCAGGTCAGCATGGGTCAGGGTAATCTTGCCAGTCAAGCCCAGGGCTTCATTCTCAACATTTGCTTTGATGGAAGCTGTTGAAAGAAGTTAGAGTTACAAATCATTTGAGTAAAAATGTACAGTAAAAGATCGGTGACAATATGATTTGTTTTTCAAATATTACTTAAAAATAATGCCAACTTCTAAGAAATTTACCATCCATGTCATAGTCCAGGAGAACAATGGCAGAGGTAGCAGATGACTTGAGTGTGGCTTTGAAGACAGGGGAATCACCCTCCAACTCAGCTGCCATATCTGTGGTGTACACAGGAGTAGCAATCTTGGCGGTGGTAGAGATCTTCTGCTTGGTACATGTCAGCTCGACAGCAGTCTTCTCAAAGAGGGAAATGTCACCCATGTTGCTTGGTTGAAACATGTCAATCTCAACATCAGCAGTCAGTGATGTCAATGGTGCAAAGTCAATGGTAGCCTGGGCTACATGCTTTCCATTGGTGTTGAAAGTAATCACATTGGCCTTATTGGTGCTCATAAATTTCAGCACTGCATACACACGGCTCACAGATGCCTCAACAGCCAGGCTCTCGTCCACATCCATCTCCAGGACAATTGTCTCACCGTTGCTGAGTTTAGCATTGGCAATGATCTTTGAGGTGGAACGTAGGCCATCAGCATTCAGGTAGATGTTAGCTTCATTGTGCAGAGCTCCCAAAACAGCATTGTATTCAAGGATTGTGCCATCAATGGTGCCCTGGATGGATGACTCCACGGAGATGTACTCAAGGGTTCCCTCTAGCTTCAGGCTGTGGTCAGCCTCTGCCTTGCCAATTGTTTTGATAAGGGGCAGGTTGAAATCACCTTTCAACTTCAATGTAGAGGCAGCATTTGGCTTGGTCTTGGTGTCTGCAACAAGTTGCTGGCTAGCTTCCAGATTCAAGATGGGCAGAGCAATCTTTGCACCGGTAGCCACAGACAACACAGCTTCCAGGTTGTCAGTGTTCAGGCTGATTGTGCTGTCATGGTTTCCCTCAATGTGGGGATTCTCCAGAGACAGGGATGTGGCCAGCTTAAGTCCTCTTTTGGTGGTCAGGCTGCTGGTGCCATCAAGCTTGACCTTAAGAGCTTCAAATATGGAGGCTGTGGTAGCTCCGAGACGGAACACAACGTCGTCCTCATTGTAAAGTCCAGCATTGGCATTCAGATTGAAGATGGGTGACTTCAGGGAGAGTTCGGTTATCAGGTTGCCCAGAGAGTAAAACTGACCCTTCTGGTACAGGATCTTGGAATCAACATCAAGAGACTGCTCAGTGGTGGTCAAGATGTTCTTCAAGGCAGTATGCTCATACAGGTTCAGATCATTGATGGCTGGGATGCGCATGTTAAGGAAGGATAGCTCAATCTCAGGGATGCTGATAGGGGTTGTCAAGAATGCAAGATTAGCCTCACTGTTGACAGTAGCAAATATACCAGCCTCCTTTTTGTTGTTGTCAATAGTGAAGTTGTAGGAGTATTTGTACTGGTTGAAACGGGCAAGAGCCACAGTGTTGATCTGTTGAGCTTCAGGCTTGATGATGGCAGAGTAGTCATTCTGGAGATCAATCTTGGCCACCAGTGCCTCGTTGAAGCGTAGCTTTGTGTTTCCCTTGTTCTGGAAGTCAAAGACAACCTCACTTGGATTAATCACAATGTTGAGTGAGTTGGACAGGACTCCACTGAGATCTCCAACAAGCTCTGTGTCATGGTTTGCCTTCAGTTCAATTTTCAAATATCCATAGTCAGCATTTCCAGATGCCACCAGAAGGCTGTTCTTGACCTCTGGGCCTTCTGCTTCAAACCGGGCATCAAATGTGATGTGACGGTACATGACTGCATCAGCTTTCAAGGTCTGCTTCATCTTCAGAAGGACAGTGTCGGTGTCAGCGGAGATTGTCAGCTTAGCAGTGCTGGGACTGATGGCGAAGTGAAGGTCACACTTGTGTGTGCCCTCGTGAAAGTTGAACTTCATAGCACCATCATTTCCAACGGTCAGAGTGATTGTTGTGTCCTCCAGGCGGGCAACAACCTTTTGGGTCACAGAGGCTCCATTGGTGAAGCCAACGATTGGGATATTGATCTGGTGGTTGTAGGTGGTGTCCATAGAGGCAGATATTCCACCCTCCATAGCAAAGAATGCATTATTGACAATGTCAGCCGTGTAGTGTGCAGTGGTTGCCTTGACTGTGGTCTTAGCTGAGGCCTGGGATGAGAATCCGTAGATGATCACTGATGCCTGATGTTCAACTGCAAGTGCATTGTGAATGAACTTAAGGGTCTCTGCAACAATCATGCGTCTCATTTTGGGGATGGCAACACGAACACT
Organism: Oncorhynchus keta; assembly: GCF_023373465.1. Lineage (NCBI taxonomy): Eukaryota > Metazoa > Chordata > Actinopteri > Salmoniformes > Salmonidae > Oncorhynchus > Oncorhynchus keta. Next base: position 73,494,471 of record NC_068439.1, read on the forward strand.
GGAGTTCAGGTTGAAATTGAGGATCTCAATACTGGGTGATGTGGCCTGGGTGGCCAGCAGAGCAGTGAACTGAGGAGTCATCTCATTTTCAGTGTTGTTCCAGAGCTCAGCAGAGCTCCTGATGCTGTAGACTGGGGTGATGACACTGATCTCACCATAGAGCTTGCCAAAGCAAGGGACACTGATCTCACTTGGGATGGCAGGGAGCTTGATCTCAGGGATCTGGAGAGTTGGAAACTCTAGGAGCTTCTCTGCGGCCACCTTAGGGAGGGCAGGGAAGGAGAACTCTGGGAATGTGATCTCTGGGAGAGTAATGTCAGGTAGGGTTGGCAGGTAGCTCATGGTCAGATCTCCAAAGAAAGCATCCAAATCAAGCATCTGGATCTCAAAGTTGACAATGAAGTCGATGAGCTCTATGACCTTCTGCTTGATATCTTCAAAGGAAACAGTGATGGCTGGCACTGTGTGGAAACCCAGGATAGTGAACTCAGGGATATCCAGCTGTGTTGGAATTTCAATCTCCTGAAGCTTCTCCAGGCTGATCTTCATGGAGGGTATGACCAGGTCAGTGAGAGGGATGGTGAATGAAGGGAAGTCCAGCTCAGCTGTCTTCAGTCCAGTAACAACTCCCTCAATTATCTGCTTGACCTCGCTGACAATTTGTTGGTCACCAGCAAACTTCTGGATCACCTCAAACACATTGCCGAACACCTCATTGATGACGGTGGTAACCATGGTGTACTGTTCGCTCAGCTGATGCAGGAATGATATTATATAATTTCTGAGGTCCATATCGGTGATTCTCTGCTTCAGGCTGTCCGAAATTGCCTTAAGGTCATTAAGGATGGCAAGGTCAGCTATGTCCTTCACTGTTTTGATCATGTCTGCAACCTTGATTTCCCTAAGATGTTCAATGAAGTTAAGTGCAGATGACACAACAAAGTTGACAAACTCTCTTGAAGCCTGAAGTTTCTGTGGGATCTCAAGTGCCCTGATTAGCTCGTTTACATGAGCAGTGTATTCAGCAATTCTCTGGTTGACTTCATCCACATAGGCATTGTAATCAAATGACTTCAGCTTCTGGATAACAGAGTCGAGATATTCATTCAGCTGTTCAATCACCTGTTTGATCTCAGTAGCTTTCAAGTAGTTGATTGTTTCCTCCAGCATCTGCATTACCTTCCCTGGGATATCGATGGCCTTCAGCTTGTTAACAAGGACCTGAATTGTTTCACCAATTTTGAATTGCTTAATGAGGTCCACAACCTTCTCCAGGACTGCTTCAACCTTCTTGTCAACATCATATTTGACAATCAGTTCTGTCAACTTGGCATGGAAAGCATTCAACTTACCAAAGATGTCAAAATCCTGAATCACTGCCTTGACAGGCTCAATAGCCTTGCTGAATCTTTGCCAATCTTGCTGAAATTGATCTATCATCTGCTCAACATAAGCTTCCAAGTTGAGCGAGGTAATGTAGTTCTTCAGATCCTCAACAAATTGGGTTCTGTCAAAGTTCTCAATGAACTGCTTCAATTCACTCACTGCATTTTCAAGCTTAGCTTTGATTTCAAACTGGGCATCAATGTCGTGCAGGAGTGCAATGCTGCTGTCCTTCAGTTTCTGCATGTCAATCTGCTTGATCAGCTCTTCAATGGCATCAATGACAGCTATGATAATTGTAGTTAATTCATACTCCTTGTTGATGGCATTCAGCTCCTGGTTGAGCCTCTGGATGACAGTTTCAGACAGGATGCCACTCGCAATCATATCCTTGATAACATCAACAATTCCCTGAATGCGGGATGACAGATCAATAAGCAGTTTTTCAAAAGCTGTCTTGAGGTTCACCAGAAAGGCCTCTAGGTCTTCCAGAGAGATGGCATACACCTGGGTGAGGGTAATCAGGTCTTGTTTGAGCTGGACAGCCTTGCCTTCAAGATTCAGTTTGGTAACAAAGTCACTCACATGCTGTGGCAGAGCCTCAAGCTTAGCCTTGATCTCTTCACTGTTAATGTAATTCTGCAGTTTCTCTGCCATGCTCACAATAGTGATCTTGATGTTTTCCAGGATGGCAGGCAAATTTTCAAGGAAGGGCAGGTTAATCAAGCGACTGTCAGTGTTCTTATCATACTTCAGGAAACCAGAAATTGTGAATTCCTGCTCTTCACTGGCAGCTATGTTCAGGAGGCCGGTGAGGAGGGTTGCAGACAGCTCCAGTCCAAGCCTTTCAGCATTGTTGTAGGCACTCACTTCCTGATTGAGGGCATGGTTGTTCACCTTGGACTTCACCCTGAGTGTGGCTTTCTGCTCCTGGGGAGTCAAAAGTGTGTCTATCTTGTTGTCCAGTGTGGTCTCCAGGGAGAAGCCATTGTCCAGCTTCTGAGTGATGGAGGCTCTGCATTCATGAGAGCTGGCAAAAGCCAGGGGCTGTGCTTTAAGAAGGAACTTTCCATAGAGCTGAGCGCTCTGCTTGCCATACAAGATCAGGTCACCATCAGCATTGAAGATGGCGTCAAGATTGAAGTCGAAGGGAATAATGCTGGCACGGATGGTGTTGTCGAAGCGGAATGGCTGGGAGTTGAAGCGGGCATGATTTTGGATCCTTGCAGCAAGGCCAACAATTTCAAGCTCAGTGTTGTGGCTCATGTGAGCACCGAGGAGCTTTCCAGTAGTGCTGCACTTAGCATTAGCTGTCAAGTCTGCATAGTTGATCTCATATGTGTGTTTGAGCTCTTCCTCATCATAGGCCGCCTTCAGGCTTCCAGTAAAGTAAATTTTGTAGACCACTGCCTTTAGCTGAGCCTCATTGACTAGGTTGGCTCCCAGCAGTTTCAGGTTATTGTTCACATTTACAGAGGCAGTGTAGTCCTGCAGGTCAATGGTGATGTCATGTGCATAGGAAGTGCTCTCGCTGACGATGGCCTCAGCCTTTGAGGTGAAGGCAAGGGTGAAGAGAGTGATTGTGAGTGAGTTGGCATTCTCAACCTTCATGTCATTCAATGCACTCTTGGTCTCAATGGACAGAGTTGCCTTGGAGGCATCAATTCCACCATTGAAGGTGTTCTCCATGGCGAACGGGCCCTGCAGGGTGGTTGTTCCGCTTGTGGCCAGGCCATCCTTGTTCATTGTCAGGGTAGCTTTGTGTGCAGCTTTGTTCTCAAGCAGCTTTACAGTGGCATCACTGTTCACAGCCAGGCCATTGACATCCAGGGAGGCAGTGACAAGAGAGTATATGCGATTCTCAGAGTGGTCAGCGTTGGTCTCCATCTTGATTGTGACTGCTCCAGAGCCAACAGAACCCTCAGCCTGGTTGTGGATCTTCATGCCAAGGGCAAGGGCATTGGTGTCACTTTTCAGGGACAGCTGGTTATCCTTGAAGGCAAGTTCAGCAGCATGGGTCAGGATGTCTTCAAATGCATTCGTGTTAGACACAACAGACAGCTCGCCATTGGCAAACGATGCAGCAATGGTGTTCTGGGCCATAAGAATGGTTGAATCAATTTTCAGGGAAGAATCAATCTTTGCCTCTGGTCTGAATGGGAAGATGGTAAAAGACTGGGTGGTGATTGTGGTGCCATAGACAGGTCCTGCTTTGACTGTTCCCTCCAAGTTGCTATCACCAGAGATCTTCAGTGTTGGAGCCAGTATTGGCGCTTCAGTATTGAAGCCAACTTGGCCGGTGTGCTCTAGGTTTACACTCAGACCCATGGGGCTTGTTGCTTCGATTTTGCTGCTGGATTTCACATTGATCTTGTTGTCTGTAACAGTGCCAACTTCCTTTATGCTAATGCTGGCATCAATGAGCTTGTGGCTCACGGAGGTCTTCACATGGGCCTTGATGGAATCAGCAGGAGTGGTGGCAAGCAATCCAGATCCTATTTACAACACAGAAGGAACAATGATTGATTATTGCACAACTAAACATGTTCCAGATGGTGTAATTCTCTATTATTTACAAAGGCATTAGAACATGTTTGGAGGTGGAGCACTACCTTCAATCTTGATGCACAGGAGTTCCACTGAGCAGCTGCCTGTCACATCAAACTTTGCAGAATAGCTTGGTGTCTCAGCGGCATCTTTGCCAGCAGACACTGAGCCCTCCAAGTTGTAGAAGTTGCTCTTCACTTTTGTGGACAGCTGAGCTTTTCCAAAGAGGGGCACAAACACATCAAGGGTCTCTGGGATGAAAAGCTCAGGGATCGGGATCTCCATGGATGCAATGTCCAGGCCAAGCAGGGGCAGAGCCAGGTGTGGTGTGGTCAGTGCAGCTGGGAAGTTCAGCTCCACAGATGATTTTCCACCAAGAGGCAGGGGAATGGCGATGAAGATACGCTCATTGTTGAAGTGGTAAGCAGCTGTGGCCTCACTGTTTAAGAAAATTATATTTAATCATGAATTAATCGTGGAACCCCGCCCACCCTCAAAAAATCAGTTAATGCATTGACTGAAATTATTCTCATGCTCGTTGATTGATGTAACTTACGCATCCAGGAAAAGTTTCTCAGGCAGAGTAATCTCTGGCATCCCAGGGACTCTCAGGTTCTGCATGTATGGGATATCAGCAGCATATTTCTCCAGGTAGTTGTTGGTTGCCTGTAATATAAATATATAGTCATATATTAAGTTCAGAGTGGACAAAATAGTGATCAGATGATAAGTATTTTTTTTAAGTATTACCTCCACAGACTTGGTGAGGATGTGACGGACCTTCATGTCAGTCTGGCCCACCTGCTGATCAAGAACATCACTGACCATCTTCTGGAATGCCTCAGCATGAGGGAGTATGTTCTGGATCTCAGAGTTCATGTCAGACTTGACCTCAGCCACAATCTTCTCATCATCTACAAAGTAGGAGAAATTCATTGTAAATTAAATTACATTTGAACTTTCCCATGGATACTTGACATTTAAAGCCTGGCAAAGCTCTCAGAAACGTACAGTTAAAGTTGATCAAGAAGCTAAACAATTTATCGTACAAAGGTTGGTCGATATTGAATGCCTGCATACCATATTTTAGGGTGATCTTTTGCACTGAGGTGGTCTCTGGGAGCTTGATGTCACACTCAAGCTCAAGTTCCAGTTCCTCACCACGCTTCACGTTGGCTGTAACTGTGGCGTCAGCCTTGATTGAAGGGACAAGCAGCTGCACCTGCAGCATAGCATCCTTCATGGCCTCAATTCTGCAAAGAAAAGCATTAGTCAGTTGGAATTTGGAAAAACAGAAGAAACCAAAACAGGGAAGTACTTTGTGGGGTAGCATTGTCAGCTTACTTGGCGCGGCCAACCAGCGACAGCCGAGGGATGTTCTTGTTGATGAGGTCAATGGAGATGGAGTGTATTCCGTTGCCCTTGGTGTTGCCATCAACAACGCCCAGTCTGATTCCGGCCTCCAAGTCAAAGTCAGGGATCTGGATGTCGGTGGTGAGGACATTCTTCCTCCTGTTGTACTTCATAGTGGCTGTGGCTGTGGGGTCAGCACCTGTGTCCAGGATAAACTGAATTAGTTAGTCACCAAGGAAAAGGTTGTACGTTAGAAATGGAAGGACTGTGTTACTCTAAAAGAGGGATTTTGTAACTTAGCTATCTATACCTTCTGCCTTCAGGACCACCTTTACAGTGTCAACTTTCTGACGACCTTCTTCTCCCTCCCTGAGGAGTTCGTAGCCGATGGTGGCCGTGTATTCAGTGACATCCCCAGTGGGGTGGAGCTCCACAGCAAGCCTAAATAATTGTTTAATTTCCAAAAGTTATGGCTAAGATCAATTTCTACCTGAAAATAGGAAAACATAAATGGAGCATGTTAAAATGTATTTGCATAGAACTAGTACTTACTTGCTATCTCCGGTATATGGGAAGTAGGGTGCAGTGTCATGGGAGCTAGCATCAGAGTACTGAAGGGTGGTGCAGTACTTCATACCAGCTAAGAATGGAGTGCACTCAGACACATCAATTCTGTCCTCTACCAGAGACGGGATGGGTTTCACTCCAGCAGAGGTCACTTCGAACAGCTTGTTGCTATAATAGGGGTCGTGGAAAGGAAATGTTTAGGCTCTGATAGATATTGGTCATCAGGTATTATCTGAATGATACTCTGACACTTACGTGATGCTGATGAGCTTGGCAGGACCCTGAGGAGCAGGGATGGTCAGCTTGACCTGTTTGTCAGCCATGACGAGCTTAGCGCTGAGCCCACTCTCGTGGTATAGGCTGGTGTGCATCTCCAGGCCAGAGAGAAGGTACTCAGGAATGTGGGAACCAACCCGGGCCACAAACTCAATTCCAGCGGAGGGCATGAATGAGACCTCGCTCTGTGGGAAAGGGATCCGTCCAAGGATATTATACAGATATGCAAAAATGACTGACCGGCGTCACATGTATTAGGATTACTACAAATAGAAAACAGATCAGTGAAAATAAATATAAATGTTTACCATGTCGGGTGTAATGTGCAGTCCTCCCTTGATGCCAGGGGTGAAGGTACCAGACAGGGCAATCTTCAGTGGCACACCAGTGGCAGTTGGCAGGAAGAATTCGTTATCCATGAAGATGTAATGGGCGAAGACTTCATTGTCAGCGTTGGTCATCAGTCCCTTCATAAGCTGTGGAACATGTACAGTTGAAGTCAGAAGTTGATTCACCTTAGCCAAATAGTTTTAAACTACATTTTTCATAATTCCTGACAAATTCCCTGTTTTAGGTCAGTTAGGATCACCACTTTATTTTAAGAATGTGAAATGTCAGAATAATAGCAGAGAGAATTATTTATTATTTATTCCCTGTGGGTCAGAAGTTTACATTCAGGGGCAGAACGGAAGCTTGTGGAAAGATACCCAAAACTTTTGACCCAAGTTGATCAATTTAGAGGGGTGGCAGCGTAGCCTAGTGGTTAGAGCGTTGACAAGGTCAGCTCGGGGGTTTGAACTCGCAACCTTCCGGTTACTAGTCCAACACTCTAACCACTAGGCTACGCTGCCGCCCCTTTAAATTGATCAACTTGGGTCAAAAGTTTTGGGTATCTTTCCACAAGCTTCCCACAATAAGTTTGGTGAATTCTGTCCCATTCCTCCTGACAGAGCTGGTGTAACTGAGTCACGTTTGTAGGCCTCCTTGCTCTCACATGCTTTTTCAGTTCTGCCCACAAATGTTCTATAGGATTGAGGTCAAGGCTTTGTGATGGCCACTCCAATACCTTGACTTTGTTGTCCTTAAGCTATTTTGCCACAACTTTGGAAGTATGCTTGGGGTCATTTTCCATTTGGAAGACCCATTTGCGACCAGGCTTTAACTTCCTGACTGATGTCTTGAGATGTTGCCACATTTGTCCCCATGTGCAGTTGCAAACTGTAGTCTGGCTTTTTATGGCGGTTTTGGAGCAGTGGCTTCTTCCTTGCTGAGCGGCCTTTCAGGTTATGTCAATATAGGACTCGTTTTACTGTGGATATAGATACGTTTGTACCCGTTTCCTCCAGCATCTTCACAAGGTCCTTTGCTGTTGTTCTGGGATTGATTTGCACTTTTCACACCAAAGTACCTTCATCTCTAGGAGACAGAACACGTCTTTCCTGAGCGGAATGACGGCTGATTGGTCGCATGGTGTTTATACTTGCGTACTATTGTTTGTTACTATTGTTTGTACAGATGAACGTGGTACCTTCAGTTATTTGTAAATTGCTCCCAAGGATGAACCAGACTTGTGGAGGTCTACAATTTTTTTTCTGAGGTGTTGGCTGATTTCTTTTGATTTTCCCATGATGTCAGGCAAAGAGGCACTGAGTTTGAAGGTGGGCCTTGAAATAGATACACAGGTACACCTCCAATTGACTCAAATTATGTAAATTAACCTATCAGAAGCTTCTAAAGCCATGACATAATTTTCGGGAATTTTCCAAGCTGTTTAAAGGCACAGCCAACTTAGTGTATGCAACCTTCTGACACACTGGAATTGTGATACAGTGAATTATAAGTTAAGTAATCTGTCTGTAAACAATTGTTGGAAAAATTACTTGTGTCATGCACAAAGTAGATGTCCTCACCGACTTGCCAAACTATAGTTTGTTAACAAGAAATGTGTGGAGTGGTTTAAAAAACTTCCGACTTCAACTGTAGATTTCAGAGTTAGGGTAATTTACATTTTTGATCATTAAATGTCATTCTTGTCAGATTAATTCTCAACCCTCCTCACATTTTCATCCATCCATATGACCAGCACTGTTAGATTCTGACTGCACTAGACTCCAGACTTAAAGCAGAGACACTCCCTCCCTGGTTGAGAGTCAAACTTGATGAAGGTGGTCTTCTCTTACCTTGTGTTGTTATTGATAACGTCACTGGTTAGTCTGACAGATTGGTCAAATATTAAACACTCTTGGCATGAAAGCAAGTGATTTTTCTAGTTTTCAACACCCACAGTGTTTGAGGACTGTACACAATATTGAAGACTTGTTTGTTGTGCTACTTTGACTCCATTATGTGACCGCTATGCTCCCCTTATATACGGTGAGTTCCAGAAGTATTGGGACAGTGATATTTGCATCTCCATTGCTTGCTGTTAAGGGTTTTAGGCTGGGTTTCTGAACAGCACTTTGTGACATCGGCTGATGTAAAAAGGGCTTTATAAATACATTTGATTGATTGATTAACCTATAGACTCAAAAACTATCTTTAATGTCTATGTGAATTGATAGTGTTGCACTTTAATGTATCTTGTACATACATCTGTGGGGAACATCTTGAGTACGTTGTCAATCATCAGACCAGCAGAGTAGGCCATCTTCTCTATCTCATTGGTCTTCAGGTATCCAAGTTCATTTCCCAGCAGTCTCAGGTAAATCATAGCCTCAGGGGACTCCTGAGCCTTCAGATCCCTGACCAGTCTGTTGAGGTTGCGGCCGATTTCTCTCACGATGTTCTGGGAAGCCTGCAGAATATTTTTTTCAAGGAAAGAGACAGTTAGCTCATGCTACAATTAAATAACTAGGATTAAAATCACACTAATTAAAATGTTTTGTAAGGAAAGAGGAAGAAGTAGTATGGTTTTGAATACCTGTCTCTTCATTCTGTCTTTCTTCAGAGCGGGCATCATCCTCTTCATGACCTCATTGACCTGCAGGGGCATCTTGTCAGAAACGAAGTAGACGGCCTTTAGAACCGTGTCAGGGAAGAATCCGTTCTCTCCGAACAAAGCCTCAACAGTTGGCTCAAGTCCTTTGCCTTCCATGCCAACCTTTCAAGTGAAGAGAATGTTCACCATGAGACTGATAGAAAAATAAGTGTATATTCTGTAAAAAACAAACATAATCTCTATAAAAGGCTTAGGGAAACAAATTCAATAGTATTTTTTACCTCCATCATGTCCACATTGTAGCCGAAGGCCTTCAGGGTCATCTCCAGCATGACTTCCTTGGGCAGATAGCTGGCGCCCTCAAAGAGCATATTTCCTTGCACAGATCCAATCATGTAGTTGCGGGAGAACTTGGTGGGATCCATGACAATTCCAACCTCATTGTCCTGCAGGGCATCAAGAATCTTCTGTCTCAGCCTTTAATGGAAGGAATAATTTATTACATGGTCAGACCTATGATGAGGAGGGAACAACCGAACAGAATATTTCTGTTAGCTGAGGCAGTAAATGCTGCAGATGATATCTCTCACGTACTCCTGGGTCTCCGCTGCTGTCGATGCCAGTATGTTAGTCAGGTGGGAGATGACAAAGCTCTTGGCCTGCTGGTCTTCTTCGATGGGCAGAGCGGCGGCCAGCTGAGCTAGTTCAGCAGGCTGGGGGTCCTTCATCAGCACCAGGTAGGCAGCAACGCGCTTCTGCAGGGGGCTAGCACCATTCAAAAGAACCTGCATGAGCACCTCTCTGCCCTGTAAACAGGAGAATGTGTATAACAGTACTGCAGTGAACGAAGAGTTGAAGGTTTCCATATATATATTTTTAAAGCTAATAGGATAAGAGTGAGTTACCTCCTCAGGGACAGGGGTCTGTCTGAATGCCTGAATGGCAGCCTGTTGGACTTCCAGGGAAGCGGCGGGCTCGTTTACACACTGGATCACAGCAGACTTCAGGGCAGGACTGGCGGCTCCCATGGCTGCAGCCATGTTACCAATAACCTGGGGAGCAGAAAGAAGCAAACATTAAGTATTCTGATTCAAATTGTTGCTTGCTGTGTGAGTAAATCTGAAAAAGCTAAGGGGAGCGATGGAACATTCACCCTCAGGACCAGGAAGTTCTGCTCATTGTCACCGGTGCAGTCACCCAGCTGGGCAACAGCAAACTCAGCCACAGCCTCGATCTCAGGGGTCACTTTGCCCTCGGCCATGTAGAATCTGATGAGGAACACATTGTCAGAATTTCATTGTCTGCATCTGCTTAGTTCAATTTAGAAAATACGTTGCTTTAAAATGTCTGTTTACCTCTTGACAACATTGCTCAGGGCATACAGGATAGGCTTGCTCTGCTTGTACCGTGCCATAGCCAGCATGTCGTTGACCAGGAGGGCAGAGGGGTTGGGAACCAGTCCCATAGCGAACACGATGGCGTCAACCTCAAAGGCAGAGTTGTCAAAGGTCCTGAGGATCTGCATGATGGCACTGCTGCACTCTGGGGTACCGCACTGGGCCAGAACCTGGTAGGTCAGGGGTCTGGATACCTTCAGTGCCTCGGGGATAGCAGGGCTCAGGGTCTCAGTCTTCATTCCACGGACCATGCTCACAAGCTGCTGGAAGAGGTGGGCTCTCTTCTCACCGTTGGACAGAGTGGCCAGTTCCCTCAGGACAGCCAGAGGAGCATCTTTGTCCTGAACAACGCTCTTGTCCTCAGCAGCCTCCATTGGCAGACCCTTAAGGTTGGCCACATCTGCAGGAAGATAAAGTCAGTTTTGACAATGAAATCATTTTTCAATCATCTCCATAATTAGAATGCAATGTAAGGGATACTTACTGTGGTCAAAAACTCTCTCATTGTATGTGGAAACCTCCAGCAGAGTCAGGAACTGCTTGCCAACGTTGGTAACTCCATACTCTCCCCTGTGGAAAGCCAAAGAGGTGATAAAGACTTATGCAACATCTCTTAACATTGCAGGTGCGTATTTCATAAAACATTATAGGCATAATGTTTTACACACTTGTGAGAGAAAGGTACCAGGATGTGGTTCTCAGTGCAGGCACCAGAGGTCATGTGCTTCTTGTCATTGTCAAACTTGTAGTTGCAGGTCTGGGAGCTTCTGATCAGCTGAGCAAGAGGATAGTGCTGTAGGAGGAGACATTATTATTGTTTAGGTTTTCTTGGAAAGGAGTTAAAAAGTGAATTAGGAGTAATAAATGATTTAGGGTGTATTTCAGAATCTAACCAGCAACTTTTACTGCCTTGCAGTCTTACCATGCCAGAGATGAGGGCCAGGGGGCTGGTGTGGTCCCTCTGGGGGATGAAGTGGTCGCATTTGGACAAGTCCCTGTTGAGAGTGATGTCAGTAGCGATGTCCTCCATGGCATTGACTATGTAGTTGGTCTTGCACATGCCGTGGATGGTGGGCTGAGGGGAAAGTCAATGATCCTTGACATATTTGAATAAATATAAATACTGATTCATGTTTTCTGAAAAACTGAATGTGAGAAATTGCTCTCTGCAGAGCCATGAATATAATTTTCTTTGCTAGTCTTATACCCTGTATTGCATCACGTCGGCGTGCCAACAGTACTGCACACCCTTTCATTTATTATTGCTTTATTACACAATAATTACATTTTTCTTTCTTGGATTCACTAAAACAAGCACCAATATGTACCATTGTTTACCAGGTAGTTTGTTTATTTTTCCTTTATTTAACTAGGCAAGTCAGTTAAGAACAAATTCTTATTTTCAATGACGTCCTAGGAACAGTGGGTTAACCGCCTTGTTCAGGGGCAGAATGGTAGATTTTTACCTTGTCAGCTCGGGGATTTGATCTTGCAACCTTTTGGTTACTAGTCCAATGCTCTAACGACTAGGCTACTCTAAAGTACCCATTAGAGTAATAAAGTACTCAATATGAAATTACTTGCTCATATCACTGAAACTACACTGTAGGACAACGTGTGTAGTTATGATTAGGGTGTTTTCTGAGACGATCAACAGACCATTTTCTTGTTGTTCTCCTCTTCCAGCAGGGGCACGGCAAGAGCAGAGATGATACCTCTCTTAATGTTCAAGATGGTCACGGACTCATCCTCCTCAGGGTACAGTTTCACATCATACACTCCCTCAACCACAACCTTCAGAGGATGTCTGAGTAGGGAGAGAGAAGTGAAAGGTTGGTTACCAGTTGTTAACTCCAAATTACAATGTGCTTAATAGAAGAGAGGACAAGGAATTTTTAACAAATATTGGGGACAAGGGTTGGGTTAGGGCATTTGTGACAGCCTTGGGGTCTTACTTCTCCATGGCAGCAGTAAAGGCATCAGATCCCGGGGCAGGTCCGAACACAGGTTTGCCCTCTGCGTCCATATCAACAACCTCACTCAAGCTACAGCCTGTAGTGCGCAGGATGTAGCTGCAAGACTGAGGAACTTCAATCTCGACCTGTAGGGGGAGACAAAGAGGTCACAATGTTTACTAATTCTGCAAACATCGGAGACAGGACAGCATGACAGCATGAGAACTTGTGGGATACCCTGTGTATTTAGAACTTGCTAGCTTGCGTTCAAATTTGCTAGAAATTGCTGTCGTTGTCTCATTGCAAACAATGACATTCAGTTTTTTCACGAGTCACCAGTATGTACACAGCATAACTTTTATGTTAATGTAATATTGATGGGCTTACCTTGCAAGAGGCCTTTGGTCCGTTCCTGAGGTTGGAAGCTCCATTCACGGCATTCAGGGACTCTGCTTCATATTGGTATTCATATTTGTGAAGGCTCTTATACCTTTTTGCCACTAGGGTGGAGGACAGAAATATATTGCAAAGTTAACACAGATAGTTAATTATATTCCAAACAAGCTCATCTACTACTGCTTAACACATAGAATTGGACTCTTTATTGATCTCGGTAGTAATCGTTGGGTGTGCGTCCGAGGGCAATAAATAGCCTGCTTTCTGTTAGAGCTAAATCAAAGCCTTTGTGATTCTTCACTTACGTAAGCATGTGGGATTTTCTTCTTCAGCATCTGCAAGGGAAAGATGCATAATTACGTGTCTTTTGAAATACAATGAATTTGAAAATGTGACTAGCGACTGTCTTGCTTATTAGTCTATGAAAAATGTTAAAGGAGATATTGGCCCGATCATTTTAAAAGCAGACAATTCCAATGTGCTACCACTCCTTTAACCTTTAAAATGTACAATATTTGATGCACATTTCTGTAAAAGAATGTAATACATCTTTCTTAAATGTGTGGTGTAAAATGTTGGGATTGGGAAGAGGGACAGAAGATGAGGAAAGTTGGAAAGGGTTATATAGGGCAGGGGGCGGCAACAGTGAAGGATTACTTTTGGCCCCCAAAGTTTTTTTGTTAAATTGTTGTTGTTTTGTTGTCATAAAAGCCTGAAAATCAACAGGAATTCAGAGAAAAATTTGTTAAATTTAGGAAATCTGTTCCCAAGTATTCCCACAAATGTTAAAAAAAAGAGAGGTATGTGATCGTGACTCAATGTAATCAAGATATAAAATGTATTCTTATTTTGCAAATACAATATCTTTTTGGCCTTAGTTGTGGTCAATTTGCAGTGTACAAATTATTATAACTGTGTTCCTGACCATCCGCTCTGACAAAAATTGGCCTGCGGCTGAATATAGGTGCCTACCCCTGATATTGGGTAATGTAAGATGCTTCTACTTTGTGATGTGATATATTAACATTATACAACATTTCATACAAAATATGTTTATTTGACATCAATTTGGCATCTGTTGAAAACTATAAACCTCTTCAAATGAAAACATATGATGTGTTACAAAACCCTTTTCTATAGACAGTTAAACAACCACGTTTTTCAGAAGCAGGGAAAGGTCAGAAAGATACTTACAGGCCAAGGCAAGGGTGCTCAGAAGTAGCAAAAGGCAGAGCTTTGCGTCCCCCATGATGGGTTCGTTGAAGCTCTTTCCTTAAGGTTTGAGAGTACTCAGTCGAGACTGATTCATAAACCCCAGCACAATGTTTTTATACCCCGAGAGACAGGAGGGGTTGGTGGGAGTCACAGACAGTACTGATGTCGCTGCTCCAAAGTCCATCCCACCCATCCCTTTGGAGGGACACAGGCGAGTGGCTGTTCATGGATTCCAAGCATCTGTAAACGTTATCCATTAGTCATATATATATATATATATTTTGTTAATCACATAGATTTAAGCAGATATAATGATACAGTGACAAGACATTTATTTATCCCCCAACAATCACACACAACTTCTTTCCACAACATAATGCCTATGTTTTTAAGTACATACTGGTATATAGCTACATTTAACTTGTTTTTATTCAATCTCTTTGTATTCTGTGCTTTTTTATATACACCACAGTTCAAAAGTTTGGGGTCACTTAGAAATGTCCTTGTTTTTGAAAGAAAAGCACATTTTTTGTCCATTAAAATAACATCAAATTGATCAGAAATACAGTGTAGACATTGTTAATGTTGTAAATGACTATCGTAGCTGGAAACGGCAGATCTTTTAATGGAATATCTACATAGGCGTACAGAGGCCCATTGTCAGCAACCATCACTCCTGTGTTCCAATGGCACGTTGTGTTAGCTAATCCAAGTTTATAATTTAAAAGGCTAATTGATCATTAGAATACGCTTTTGCAATTATGTTAGCACAGCTGAAAACTGTTGTCACACCCGAATCTGTTTCACCTGTCTTGTGATTGTCTCCACCCCCTCCAGGTGTTGCTTATTTCCCTGGTGTATATATCCCTATGTTTCCTGTCTCTCTGTGCCAGTTCGTTGTGTATGCCTTTCAAGTCAACCAGTGGTTTTCCTGTACTCCTGCTTCTATTCTCTTTTGCTAGTCCTCACGGTTTTTGACCATTGCCTGTTTTCTGGACTCTACCCGCCTGCTTGACCATTCTGCCTGCCCTGACCTCGAGCCTGCCTGCAGCTCTGTACCGCCTCGACTCTGAACTGGTTTTGACCTTTTGCCTGTCCACGACCATTCTCTTGCCTTCCCCTTTTGGATTGTTTAATAAATATCAAGACTCAAACCATCTGCCTCCCTTGTCTGCATCTGGGTCTCGCCTTGTGCCCTTATAGTTGTACTGATTAAAGAAGCAATAAAAATGGCCTTCTATAGACTATTTGAATATCTGGAGCATCGCATTTGTGGGTTTGATTACAGGCTTAAAATGGCTTTCTTCAAAAGTACTTTCTTCTGAAACACATCTGTCTATTCTTCTTCTGAGAAATGAAGGCTATTCCATGTGAGAAATTGCCAAGAAACTGAAGATCTTGTACAACGCTGTGTACTACTCCTGTCACAGAACAGCGCAAACTGGCTCTAACCAGAATAGAAAGTGGAGTGGGAGGCCCTGGTGCACAACTGAGCAAGAGGACAAGTACGTTAGAATGTCTAGTTTGAGAAACAGATGCCTCACAAGTCCTCAAATGGCAGCTTCATTAAATAGTACCTGCAAAACACCAGTCTCAACGTTAACCTCACTAGGGTAGGGGGCACTATTTTCACCACCGGATGAAAAGCATGCCCGAAGTAAACTGCCTGTTACTCAGGCCCAAAAGCTAGTATATGCATGTAATTGGTAGATTTGGATAGAATAGACTCTACAGTTTCCAAAACTGTTAAAATATGGTATGTGAGTATAACAGAACTGATACGGCAGGCGAAAACCTGAGAAAATCTATCCAGGAAGTGGGATTTTATGTTTGTAGTTTTCCATTGACTGCCTATACAGATTGCATTGACTTAGGACTGAAATTGCACTTCCTATGGCTTCCACTAGATGTCAACAGTCTTTAAAATTGTTTCAGGCTTGTATTCTGAAAAAATGAGGGAGTAAGACCACTCTGAATGAGTGGACACTGCAGTGTCCCAGAGGTTTTTCATGCGCACGACCGAGAGCGCGCCTTTCTTGTTTTCCTTTTATATTGACAAAGCTTTTGTCCGGTTGAAATATTATTGATTATTATGACTAAAAACAACCTGAGGATTGATTATAAACATCGTTTGACAAACTGTTTCTACAAACTTTACTGATACTTTTCGGATTTTTCGTCTGCCTGTTGTGACTGCCTTTGAGCCTGTGGTTTACTGAACAAAACGCGTGAACAAAACGCGTGAACAAATAACTTTTGCCCATCTTAATCTTTTCTTTTTATTGGCCAGTCTGAGATATGGCTTTTTCTTTGCAACTCTGCCTCGAAGGCCAGCAGAGGTAACTCTGGATCTTCCTTTCCTGTGGTGGTCGTTTTTGCGACTGTACTTGAAGAAACGTTCAAAGTTTTCCGAATATACTGACCTTAATTTCTTAAAACAATAATGGACTGTTGTTTCTCTTAGCTTATTTGAGCTTTTTGCCATAACATGGACTTGCTCTTTTACCAAATAGGACTATCTTCAAATGTTATTGGTCACACACAGTACACATTGTAGCAGGCTCAAGGGTGTGGTGATTCCACGTCACCAAGTTCAATAACCAGAATGCAAATGGGGAATTTATTAGGAATATTTGCACACGGTGGGAAAGGGGGAGGGTCCAGCAACCAGTTCACAACTGGTAATGGTACAGATAATTCTCCCGCTTCTCACACTCTCCATGACACGCATTTCCCTCTCGGTCCTCTCCCTCTTTGTGCAGCCTGCTTCTTATTTTATCCCCAAGCACTCAATGGATTAATGATCCACCAGCTTGCCTCATTGGGTAAATCTCCGGTAGTAACTAGTCAACCCCACAAATGTGCGTATCTGCTTCTTGGTGAGGGGGCAGGGCCAGTCGCAAATCGCCTCAACTTTCTTCACCTGGGGTTTTCCACATTCCCTCCTGATCATGTAGCCCAGGTACCCTGTCTCCCGCAGGCCGAGCCGACATTTCCTCGGGTTGGCTGTTAGCCCCGCCCCTTGTAAGGTCTGCAATACCGAGCTCACCTGGTTTAGATGGGTCTCCCACTCGCTCCCATGGATTACAATATCATTGAGTTAGGCCGCTGCGTAATCATGATGGGGTCGGCATCAACACTATGGAGCTAAACCACTCACTATTAGACTCTTCGATGATTCCAGCATTCCATCATAGCTTTTACCTCGGTCCTAACGGCCTTTCTCCTTGCTTCTGGTATGCGGTAGGGTTTCAACTTCACCTTTTTCCCGGGTTCGGTGAGGAAGCTGTGCTGTACCAGATCGGTGTGTACCGGTTTACTGGAGAACACATCCTGGTTTCGGCCAACCAACTCCGTCAGCTCCTGCTTCTGTGCTTGGCTCAGCTGCTCCTCCAGTGGCACCTCCGCTGGCTTGGTCTCTGTGGTAGCCTTCTTTGGGGGAATAGAGGAGAGTACATCACGTGCATTACATTTCTATAACACATTCACATGGTAAATCTGGGTCAGATCCCTACGTACTGGCTGTCTGACCCAATAATTAACTTCACCCACTTTCTCAAGGACTTCATATGGCCCGTTCCATCAGGCCAAAAACATACATTCGGAGGTGGAGACCAAATCCAACACTTTGTCTCCTGGCTGGAAGTCTCTTCGTTGTGTCCCTCTGTTGTACACCCGGGCTTGGGCATCCTGGGCCTCCAGCATGCATTTCCGTACCAGGGGCCACAGGGTTGCCATCCG
The DNA here is from genome assembly GCF_023373465.1 of Oncorhynchus keta. Lineage (NCBI taxonomy): Eukaryota > Metazoa > Chordata > Actinopteri > Salmoniformes > Salmonidae > Oncorhynchus > Oncorhynchus keta. Next base: position 73,512,239 of record NC_068439.1, read on the forward strand.
GTCTCATGTCTTCCACGTGTTCCACCATGGTTTGATGGGGCGACAGCTGCTGTTCCCAGGCTTCTTTAACCACAACCAGCAGTCCTCGGGGTCGTCTCCCGTACAGGAGTTCAAAAGGAGAGAACCCTGTTGAAGCTTGGGGCACTTCTCGGATCGAGAACATCAGGTAGGGTACTAGCTGATCCCAATTCCTTCCGTCCGCCTCCATCACCTTCTTTAGTATCTGCTTTAGGGTTCCACCAATCCACTGGGTTATATTCATTAGTTTGCAGAGATCCTTCATGATTCAGGACATGAACGGGGTTCCCTGGTCGGTTAATATCTCATCGGGGATGCCGACTCGGGAGAATAACTCACATGCGATTCCCTTGGTAGCCATGGTGCGCAGGGGAATGGCTTCTGAGTACCTGGTGGCATAATCCAGCATCACTCGGATGTATTGGTGCCCTCTCTTGTTCTTAGGTAGAGGTCCCACTAGGTCCATTGCGATCCTGCTGAAAGGATGGGTAGGGGTATTAAGGGCCTGTGAAACTGCGGCAGTTTCCCCCACTGCAAGATATCTTCCTTCAATCACCACTCCCCTCAACGCTCCCTGCCATCTGCCACAACATATTTAGCAGATGTTATTGAGGGTGTAGCTAAATACTTGTGTTCCTAGCCAACAGTGCAGTAGTATCAAACAATTCACAACAATACACACAAATCTAAAAGTAAAAGAATGGAAATAAGAAATATATAAATATTAGATTGAGCAATGTCGGTTGGCATTAACTGTAATACATTAGAATAGAATAGAATAGAATAGAATAGTACATAAATATGAGATGAGTAACGCCGTATGTAGATATTATTAAAGTGACTAGTTTTCTATAATTAAAGTGTCCAGTGATACCAAGTCTATGTATATAGGGCAGCAGCCTCTAAGGTGCAGCGTTACATAACCGGGTGAAAGCCGGCTAGTGATGGCTATTTAATGGTCTGATGGCCTTGAGATAGAAGCTGTTTATCAGTCTCTCGGTCCCAGCGTTGATGTACCTGTACTGACCTCGCCTTCTTGACGATAGCGGGGCGAACAGGCCGTGGCCAGGGTGGTTGATGTCCTTAATGATCTTTTTGGCCTTCCTGTGACACCGGGTGCTGTAAGTGTCCTGGAGGGCAGGTAGTTTGCCTCCGGTGATGTGTTGGGCAGACCGCACATCACCGTCATTTTGTACCTCTCTGATTCAGACGGGTTGGAGTTAAATGCAGGAGACACATTTTGGTTGAATGCATTCAGTTGTACAACTGACTAGGTATCCCCCTTTCCCTATCAAATTCAGCCCTTCAAACACTAGAATATCTTATGAGGCATGTTTTTTTAAATCTAATTTCTGTACGTTACAAGTCCAGATGGGATCAATATTCGAATGGAACATGTATACCCAACCAATATCTGCATCATGCTTTAAATATACAAAATTATAGAAATGACCTGCTGTGCTACACTAGCCCTGCATAGAAAAATAATGTCACAACGTTCTTGAAAAGTAAAATTGCCATCAATTATATTGCTAAATTACTCAAATCTCAGAAACCTGTCTGCCAGGTAGAAAAGTCTCCTCACAGTTTATATTTGTGCTGAGGATTGCCTCCCAAGCACATTGTTACCACAGGAGGTTGGTGGCACCTTAATTGGGGAGAACGGGCTCGTGGTAATGGCTGGAGCGGAAATTAGTGGAATGGTATTAAATACATAAAACACGTGGTTTCCATGTGTCTGATGCCATTCCATAGACTCCATTCCAGCCATTATTATGAGCTGGGGAGGACGGCTCATAATAACTGATAACCTAAACTGATTGCTACATTGCTGACTGAGTCAACCTCCGACTCATTTAACTAGAGCCCAGTTGTTCTCGACCAAGGTACAGGAAGGGATCAGTGCATGCTCACTGAGTACGGTCATTGATCTTTGAGTGCCTGATGGAGAGATGGAGAGAGAACTTTATAAGCAAGGGTCAAAAGTGGAGATCGTTATGCTGATGCATGTATTTGCAAAGAGTCTCCAAATGGATCCTTGACTACAAAGGGTCAACAGAACACCAGTGTGATGACATTAAGTACCTTTTGTACGTACTTTGAATCATCAAATGGAAGGAGAGGATTGATAACACACAACATACACCCATCCAATCATGCCATAGAGTTTCTATTTGTTAATGAATTGCAACATGTGTCCAGTCTCTGCCAATGGGTTTATTTGCAGGTTATATTTAGATGGAGGGATGAACAAACTCTATATCAGATCACTATCTTTTCAACTCTATCGTGCATACTGTCTGTTTCCCAACACATGACAAGAGGGAACACATACACTGGACAAAAATATAAACGCAACATGCAACCATTTCTAAGATTTTATATAAGGAAATCAGTCCATTTAAATTAATCATATTCTGTGGATGTCACATGACTGGGAATAAAGATATGCATCTGTTGGTCACACATACCTTTTTTTTAAAAGGTAGGAGCGTGAACCTCCTTCGCATAGAGTTCATCAGGCTGTTGATTGTGGCCTGTGAAATGTTTTTCCACTACATTTCAATGGCTGTGCAAAGCTGATGGATATTGGCGAGAACTGGAACAAGCTGCCATACACATCGATCCAGAGCATCCCAAGCAGGTTCAATGGGTGACATGTCTGGTGAGTATGCAGGCCATGGACAAACTGGGATATTTTCAGCTTCCGGGAATTGTGTGCAGATCCTTGTGACATGGGGCCATGCATTATCATGCTGAAATATGAGGTGAGGAAGGCGGATCAATGGCACGACAATGGGCCTTAGGATCTATCACAGTATCTCTGTGCATTCAAATTGCCATTGATAAAATGTAATTGTGTTCATTATCCGTAGCTTATGCCTGCCCATAACATAACCCCACCACCACCACGGAGCCCTCTGTTCACAACGTTGACTTCAGCAAATCGCTCGCCAACACGACACCATACAAGCTGTCTGCCATCTGCCTGGTACAGTTGAAAACGGGATTAATCCATGAAGAGCACACTTCTCCAACGTGTCAGTCGCCATCATAGGTGAGCATTTTCCCACTGAAGCCAGTTATGACACCGAACTGCAGTCAGGTCAAGACCCTGGTGAGGACGACGAGAACGCAGAAGAGCTTTCCTAAGACTGCCTCTGACAGTTTGTGCAGACATTCTTCAGTTGTGCAAAGAAACTCACAGTCTCATCGGTTGTCCGGGTGGCTGTTCTCAGACAATCCCGCAGGTGAAAAGACGGATGTGTGGGCCCTGGGCCTGCGTGGTTACACATAGTCTGCGGTTGTGAGGCCAGTTCGACGTACTGCCCCCCCAAAAAATTCAACTACGTTGGAGACGGCTTATGGTAGAGAAATAAACATTCAATTCTCTGGCAATAGCTCTGGTGGACATTCCTGCAGTCAGCATATCAATTGCACATGCCCTCAAAACTTTAGACATCTGTGGCATTGTGCTGTGTTACAAAATTGCACATTTTAGAGTGGCCTTTTATTTTCCTCAGCACAAGACGCACCTGTGTAATGATCATGCGGTTTAATCAGCTTCTTGATATGCCACACCTGTCAGGTGGATGGATTATCTTGGCAAATAATAAATGCTCACTAACAGAGATGTAAACAAATGTGCCCAAAATTTGAGAGAAATAAGCTTTTAGTGCGAATGGAACATTTCTGGGATCTTTTATTCCAGCTCATGAAACATGGGAACACTTAACATGTTTCGTTGATATTTTTGTTCAGTATATATAGGATTCAAGGCATTAGTGCAAAATGAGCAGCCCAATGTTTCATGTCCACGTGCATTGCTTGATTGTTGCTTGTTGTGATACAGGCATGTCATTTATTCACTAGTTGGTCAATTGGTCATTACATTTATCTTGAGAGCTTTGGTGAACTGCCAGCTTAGGAAGACTCTTACCAGTACTGAAGAAAATTACTGAACGTTGCTAGAGAGACAGCTACCACTCAACTGATGCAACCCACCGATACCACTGAACTGATACAAACCACTGATATCACTGAGCTTATACCCACCGATACCAACGTTGATTCAACCAGTTTTTGCCCAGTCAGATTATTCATATTAGGGATATCAATGGTTAACTGGTTGGCTGGTTAGCTGGTTAGCTGGTGAGCCAACCATACACATTTGCCAGTTAAGATGATAGATTTTATGGTTATCATTTTTATACACGCTTGCTACCATAATTTCATCAGAAAATAAAGAAAATTAGGTTTAGTTGTAAACTATACGAAAATGTGTTCAAATGCAGGGAAGCACAAGCAACCACTTTAAAACAAGCATGTCATCATCACAGATCATAAAACAAACAACACTCACATCCATGTCATTAGTTTGAGGGTTAATATAAAATACAAATTAAAATAATAATAAGTCATGTAGATTTTGTTTCTCCTATATATAAGTACATCTCACAGGCCTTTGTCAGCAGTAGTTTTACTTCCTTATTCTGGTGAAAATATGTGTGAGATGCAAATGTAGGATTTGTTCCAGTCTGAGAAACCTAGAGTACGTAGAGCCATTAGAAAAAACAACATCACGACGCATTGCTTTTTGCATTTGGGGGGACAATCTGACACATTTGAATTGAAGCCAAAAGAAAACATATTTCTAATTAAAAATATATTTTTGCAGGACTAAGATCGCTGTAAAACATAAGGGGTGACCTCAGGTCATTGTTTTACAGCTTGGCAAGTTGACAGATAGAGTAAAACTTTATCTTCAACAAAAGACAACGAAAAACCTCAGATTTTGCATGTGTATTTAGACAGGATGTCTGCAGATGCTACAAAGGGATTTTACTGTAGACTGGTGCATTAAAACTATATGACATTAGTCTCCCTAGGCAGACCTGTTGCCTTCCACAGAACAATGTTCTGACATACACATCTGCACAGACACGAACATCCGATTGATATAGTCGAAAATGGATGCGCAGTAAATCCGTCCAGAGCCTTATCCGCTTGTGCCCTGGTGTAAACATCTTCACCGGACACAAAAATGCAAAAATGGTAGCTAACTATATGGAGATCGTGGAGGATATTTTCAATTAATGTACAGTGCATTCTGAAAGTAAAATTGATTAAAACATGTTTTTCTTCTCATCAATCTACACACAATACCGCATATTGATAAAGTGAAAACAGGATTTTAGACATTATTGCAAACGTATTAAAAGTAAAAATATAAATATCTAATTTACATAAGTATTCAGACACTTTGCTATGAGACTCGCAATTAAGCTCAAGTGCATCCTGTTTCATTGATCATCCTTGAGATGTTTGATTGAAGTCCAGCTGTGGTAAATTAAATTGATTGGACATGATTTGGAAAGGCACATACCTGTCTATATAATGTCCCACTGTTGACAGTGCATGCCAGAGCAAAAATCAAGCCATGAGGTTGAAGGAATTGTCCTTGGCATTATGCTGTGGCGATGTTTTTCAGCCACAGGGACTAGGAGACTAGTGACGATCGAGCGGGAAGATGAATGGAGCAAAGTACAGAGAGATCCTTGATGAAAACCTGCTCCAGAACGCTCAGGACTTCTGACTGGGGCGAAGGTTCATCTTCCGACAGGACAAGGTAACACAGAAGTGGCTCCGGGACAAGTCTCTGAATGTCCTTGAGTGGCTCAGCCAGAGCCCGGACTTGAACCCAATCGAACATCTCTGGAGAGACCTGAAAATAGCTTTGCAGCTACGCTCCCCATCCAACCTGACAGAGCTTGAGAGGATCTGCAGAGAAGAATGGGAGAAACACCCCAAATACTGGTGTGCCAAGCTTGTAGCATCATACCACAGAAGAATCAAGGCTTTAATCGCTGCCAAAGGTGCTTCAAGGAAGTACTGAGTAAAGGGTCTGAAAACGTATGTAAATGTGATATTTCAGTGTTTTATACTTGTGATTTGTTGGGAGAGTTGTCTGTCTGAAGAGCCCTGCACGGAATATGTTTTTTCTCCCCTTTTGAAGTTGGCTTAGAAAACCCAGACTTAGTGTTTTAGCCTTAGGCCTGGGATTTCTGATACTACTATGACAGACTTTAAACCATTATGCTTATAGAGTGTATGAGCTCACTGATGAATGCATTCTGATGTGATGTCATATTTATTTTATTTTTATTTCACCTTTATTTAACCAGGTAGGCTAGTTGAGAACAAGTTCTCATTTACAACTGCGACCTGGCCAAGATAAAGCAAAGCAGTGTGACACAGACAACAAGACAGAGTTACACATGGAATAAACAATAAACAAGCCAATAACACAATAAGCAAGTCAATGACACAGTAGAAAAAAAAGAAAGTCTATATACATTGTGTGCAAAAGGCATGAGGTAGGCAATAAATAGGCCATAGTAGCAAATAATTACAATTTAGCAGATTAACACTGGAGTGATAAATGAGCAGATGATGATGTGCAAGTTGTGATACTGGTGTGCAAAAGAGCAGAAAGGTAAATAAAACAGTGTGGGGATGAGGTAGGTAGATTGGGTGGGCTATTTACAGATGGACTATGTACAGCTGCAGGGATCGGTTAGCTGCTCAGATAGCTAATGTTTAAAGTTGGTGAGGGAAATAAAATAAAAGATCTTTGCAATTCGTTCCAGTCATTGGCACCAGAGAACTGGAAGGAAAGGCTGCCAAAGGAGGTGTTGGCTTTGGGGATGACCAGTGAGATATACCTGCTGGAACGTGTGCTACGGGTGGTTAGTTGTTATCGTGACCAGTGAACTGAGATAAGGCGGAGCTTTACCTAGCATAGACTTATAGATGACCTGGAGCCAGTGGGTCTGGCGACGAATATGTAGCGAGGGCCAGCCGACTAGAGCATACAGGTCGGAGTGGTGGGTGGTATAAGGTGATTTGGTAACAAAATGAATGGCACTGTGATAGACTACACCCAGTTTGCTGAGTAGAGTATTGGAAGCTATTTTGTAGATGACATCGCCAAAGTCAAGGATTGGCAGGATAGTCAGTTTTACTAGGGTAAGTTTGGCGGCGTGAGTGAAGGAGGCTTTGTTGCGAATTAGAAAGCTCATTCTAGATTTGATTTTGTATTGGAGATGTTTAATATGAGTTTGGAAGGAGAGTTTACAGTCTAGCCAGACACCTAGGTATTTGTATTTGTCCACATATTCTAGGTCAGAACCGTCCAGGGTGGTGATGCTAGTCGGGCGGGAGGGTGCGGGCAGAGAACGGTTGAAAAGCATGCATTTGGTTTTACTAGAGTTTAAGAGCAGTTGGAGGCCACGGAAGGAGTTTTGTATGGCATTGACACTCATTTGGAGGTTAGTTAGCACAGTGTCCAAGGAAGGGCCAGAAGTATACAGAATGGTGTCGTCTGCGTAGAGGTGGATCAGGGAATTGCTCGCAGCAAGAGCGACATCATTGATATATACAGAGAAAAGAGTCGGCCAGAGAATTGAACCCTGTGGCACCCCCACAGAGACTGCCAGAGGACCGGACAACATGGCCTCCGATTTGACACATTGAACTCTGTCTGCAAAGTAGTTGGTGAACCAGGCGAGGCAGTCATTAGAAAAACCAAGGCTATTGAGTCTGCCGATAAGAATACGGTGATTGACAGAGTCGAAAGCCTTGACCAGGTCGATGAAGACGGCTGCACAGTACTACTGTCTTTTATCGATGGCAGTTATGATATTGTTTAGTACCTTGAGAGTGGCTGAGGTGCACCCGTGACCGACACGGAAACCGGATTGCACAGCGGAGAAGGTACGGTGGGATTCAAAATGGTCAGTGAACTGTTTATTAACTTGGCTTTCAAAGACTTTAGAGAGGCAGGGCAGGATAGATATAGGTCTATAGCCGTTTGGGTCTAGAGTGTGGAGCTGTTGGCCAGGGTTGGAGTAGCCAGGAGGAAGGTATGGCCAGCCATAGAGAAATGCTTATTGAAATGTTCGATTATCATGGATTTATCGGTAGTCATCGTGTTACCTAGCCTCAGTGCAGTGGGCAGCTGGGAGGAGGTGCTCTTGTTCTCCATGGACTTTACAGTGTCCCAAAACTTTTTGGAGTTAGAGCTACAGGATGCACATTTCTGCTTGAAAAAGCTAGGCTTTGCTTTCCTGACTGACTGCGTGTATTGATTCCTGACTTCCCTAAACAGTTGCATATCGCGGGGACTATTCAATGCTATTGCAGTACGCCACAGGATGTTTTTGTGCTGGTCAAGGGCAGTCAGGTCTGGAATGAACCAAGGGCTATATATGTTCTTTGTTCTGCATTTTTTGAAAGGGGGCATGCTTATCTAAGATGGTGAGGAAATAAAAGAATGACCAGGCATCCTCGACTGACGGGATGTGGTCAATATCTTTCCAGGATACCTGGGCCAGTTCGATTAGAAAGGCCTGCTCGCAGAAGTGTTTTAGGGAGCGTTTGACAGTGATGAGGGGTGTTCGTTTGACCGTGGACCCATCGTGGATACAGGCAATGAGGCAGTGATCGCTGAGATCCTGATTGAAAACAGCAAAGGTGTATTTGGAGGGCAAGTTGGTCAGGATAATGTCTATGAGGATGCCCATATTTACAGATTTAGGGTTGTACCTGGTGGGTTCCTTGATGATTTGTGTGAGATTGAGGGCATCTATCTTAGATTGTAGGACTGCCAGGGTGTTAAGCATATCCCAGTTTAGGTCACCTAACAGAACGAACTCTGAAGCTAGATGGGGAGCGATCAATTCACATATGGTGTCCAGGGCACAGCTGGGAGCAGAGGGGGGTCGTTAACAGGCGGCAACAGTGAGAGACTTATTTCTGGAGAGATTAATTTTAAAAATTAGAATTTCAAACTGTTTGGGTATAGACCTGGAAAGTATGAAATAACTTTGCAGGCTATCTCTGCAGTAGATTGCAACTCCTCCGCCTTTGGCAGTTCTATCTTGACGGAAATGTCAGGAATTGTGAAAAACTGAGTTTAAATGTATTTGGCTAAGGTGTATGTAAACTTCCGACTTCAACTGTAAGTCTCCAACTTCAGTGATTGTTGCAATTCGTTTCAGTCATTGGCAGCAAAGAATTGGAGGGAAAGGCAGCCAAATGAGGTGTTGGCATTGGGGATGAACTGTGAAATATACCTGCTGGAGCGCGTGCTACGGTTGGGTGTTGCTATGGTGACCAGTGAGCTGAGATAAGGCGGAGCTTTACCTAGCAAAGACTTTTAGATGACCAGTGGGTTTGGGTACGAATATGTAGCGAGGACCAGCCAACGAGATCATACAGGTCACAATGGTGGGTAGTGTATGGGGCTTTGGTGACAAAACGGATGGCACTGTGATAGACTGCATCCAATTTGCTGAGTAGAGCGTTGGAGGCAATTTTGTAAATTACATCGCCGAAGGCAAGGATGGTGAGGAAGGCACTTTTGAAGAACAACCAGGCATCGTCTACTGACGGGATGTGGTCAATATCTTTCCAGGATCCCCGGGCCAGGTCGATTAGAAAGGCCTGCTCGCAGAAGTGTAGTGATGTAACATCATGTAGTGTTACAAACGGTCTTGAACAGCATTAGATAAGGATTTGGTCTCAATATTGTATGAAATGTCACTTATGATGTTATAATATACTAGCTTTTGCCCACTGTCCTAGATACAGTGCCATACAATATTAAGTTCAGTGTGTCTTACATAATCTTTATTACGAAAGATTTGTTTAAGATTGTACACCATTGTTCTTTGCTGGAGTGCTTCCAGAATCCACTTCAGCCAACAAGAGAGATCAATGCTGTATTCAGTCTCTTTCCTTAATCATTATTAGCCCAGAAAAAGTTACTAACAGTTGTGCAAGTCAACTATTATCCTTCTAATTGTTCTATTTTCATGATATGGTTAGAAATATTTTGTTGTGATATTTTTTTTAAGTATTTACATTTGACAATTTTTTTATTTTATTTTATGCACTTAGAGATTATTCTTGTATAATGAAAAGCATTTTTACAAATGTAATACATTATATTATTATTATTGTTCTAATCAATGATTAGTTTGCTTTTTTCTCCTCCCAAAGATATATTCAGGCCTCTACTGTAACTGATGAAGAAAAACCTTTGTGACCAACTCTGTCAGCGACATATGATCAAGTATCTTTATCACAGCAAACTAGAGGATTAGCCATTACATTTACATAGGGCTTAACGTTATCACATCAGTGCCACTGCCCCAGAGAAAGCAAAGCATGAAGTTCAAAAGGTCTGTCCGAGACTGCCTTACACGTGACCAAAACTGTCCTTGTGTGTAAAGGTAATAGATTAATACATTGAAATGATTAGTTTAGAAACTGTACTTTGTTGAACTGTAAAAAATCATGTCTCATAAATATAGAATTGGTTTTCTGTTTTTTTTTCCTTCCCAATTTGAGTAGTTTTCTTACTTTACGAGAAGTGCTTTGATGACTTGTCACAGCAATCCACCAATTTAACTTCCTAGTTTGTCATATTAGCTATTTCTAATGTTCGCTTCCAACTTCGCTACATTTCCATACAAACATTTTTTAAATAGCTCACACATACTTCAACCAAATTTACATCACATCATCCATCCATAAGATTTGTAATCATCATAGAATTCATGTTTTTCAAACAGAACTTCTTCCAATGTTTTTAATTAAAGTTTTCATACTTTGTATTAATTTTTTTTATCTGTAGAGCCTGTATGGAAAGTAACACAGAAATTATGTCTAACTTTTGATAATGGTTGAAAACAGTTCTGAGACTAATAAACAAATATTTTGGAGTGAATTTGGAGTGATATAAGTTACATGAAAGTATTTGTAAGCTATTTTGCAATGTTTTTTTAGCGTAGCATAGCAAACCAGTGAAAACAAATTGGATGCTAACATACCAACCTGCTAACATGACAACCTATGTCTAAGATATCAAAATGGTGAATTGCTGTCAAAAGTGTTCATATAACTTCTTGAGGTAAAATAACTATTAAAGGGCCAATCTGTGATTGAAACAATAACAAAGTATCGCCCTGCCTCTGTTTTGATAAAAAGCTGCGGCATGGGCCTGGAGAAATGTAACCACTCTCAAATTCATAGACAGAGCTATGGATGCAAGAACTGGCCATCCATGAGATCAAAATGATAGTTTTAACAAAGTTATGAGGCTATACAGTGGGTGTTTACATTTACAATGTTTACAAACAGAGTAAAACAAGCTTATATTTTGGGGTTCTGAACGGTATAACAGGGAGATTAGCATTTTATATCATACCCCCAAGACATGCTAATCTCCCCTGTTATAGGTAATGGTGAGAGGTTAGCATGTCTTGGGGGTATGATATAAAATGCTAATCTCCCCTGTTATAGGTAATGGTGAGAGGTTAGCATGTCTTGGGGGTATGCTATAAAATGCTAATCTCCCCTGTTATAGGTAATGGTGAGAGGTTAGCATGTTTTTGGGGGTATGATATAAATGCTAATCTCCCCTGTTATAGGTAATGGTGAGAGGTTAGCATGTTTTTGGGGGTATGATATAAATGCTAATCTCCCCCCTCTCACCATTACCTATAACAGGGGAGATTAGCCTTTTATATCATACTCCCCTAAACATGCTAACCTCTCACCATTACCTATAACAGGGGAGATTAGCCTTTTATATCATACTCCCCTAAACATGCTAACCTCTCACCATTATGTATGCCTTTGTATCTTTCTCACTCAACATTATTCATTCAGGATTATCTGTGTTCATGGTAGCATCCACATGAATGTAGAAGTGTTTAGAAACATATTACTGGACTTTGTTCAGCACATTTGTGTTGGATTCTACCTTTGCTCTCTCACTGATGTGCTCAGTCAGTGTATCTCCCGTGCACACAGCCATGACACATGCAGGGAAGAAAGCCCCAGGAAATCACTCCTTGATAACAGTGTTCCAGGAGTCGTCTCATGGTCAAGAGTCGTGACACTAGACGAGAATCATGTCTAGGGCGGCAAATTGGTGTTGAGTCACAGTAGTAGCAAAGTACTGTTGGCCTAGTTATCCCCAGTTTTAGGGAACGGGAAATAATATATTTTGTAGAATTTAGTGATATGAACGAAATTGCCTCAAGATTAGAGATGCAACCGGAGGGTTGCCGGTTTGAATCACTGAGATGATCTGCAGGGACTAAGAAGGCAGCCAGAGGTTTTACCGGCTTCAAAATCCCATATACTACCTACTGCCATTGTGGCCATGAGCAAGGCACGTTACCCCTAATTGATACAGTGGTGCTTCTCTACAGTAGTCCCTGTGCTACTCCCAGTCTGTGATGGGCGTTGTGTGCTGCTCTACAGTAGTCCCTGTGCTACTCCCAGTCTGTGATGGGTGTTGTGTGCTGCTCTACAGTAGTCCCTGTGCTACTCCCAGTCTGTGATGGGTGTTGTGTGCTGCTCTACAGTCCTCCCTGTGCTACTCCCAGTCTGTGATGGGTGTCAGATTGGGTACTGGGACTGCAAAACATTAATAATATCCCTGCAAATGGACCAATAAAGCAAGTATTGAATAGTATTTGTATAGATCAGGATATTCTTACTAGACCAGTTATCACAATGACAATATAACAAGAAAAATACACATATCAGAGGAGGTATGATATTGATATTATAGGTAAGTTGACTGTGAAGGTTTTGGGTTGCAAGGGGAAGGGGCTTCGGGTCTACTTAACTAAGAGGGAAAAGTGCCCCCTATTGCCCATCCAGGTATCAAGCAAAAACCTAGCTACTTATCTTCAGATGAAAGCCATCAGAGGAAACCTAGCTACTTATCTTCAGATGAAAGCCATCAGAGGGAACCTAGCTACTTATCTTCAGATGAAAGCCATCGGAGGGAACCTAGCTACTTATCTTCAGATGAAAGCCATCGGAGGGAACCTAGCTACTTATCTTCAGATGAAAGCCATCAGAGGGAACCTAGCTACTTATCTTCAGATGAAAGCCATCAGAGGGAACCTAGCTACTTATCTTCAGATGAAAGCCATCAGAGGGAACCTAGCTACTTATCTTCAGATGAAAGCCATCAGAGGAAACCTAGCTACTTATCTTCAGATGAAAGCCATCAGAGGGAACCTAGCTACTTATCTTCAGATGAAAGCCATCAGAGGGAACCTAGCTACTTATCCATTCATCTTCAGATGAAAGCCATCGGAGGAAACCTAGCTACTTATCTTCAGATGAAAGCCATCAGAGGGAACCTAGCTACTTATCTTCAGATGAAAGCCATCAGAGGGAACCTAGCTACTTATCTTCAGATGAAAGCCATCAGAGGGAACCTAGCTACTTATCTTCAGATGAAAGCCATCAGAGGAAACCTAGCTACTTATCTTCAGATGAAAGCCATCGGAGGAAACCTAGCTACTTATCTTCAGATGAAAGCCATCGGAGGGAACCTAGCTAGTTATCTTCAGATGAAAGCCATCAGAGGGAACCTAGCTACTTATCTTCAGATGAAAGCCATCAGAGGGAACCTAGCTACTTATCTTCAGATGAAAGCCATCAGAGGGAACCTAGCTACTTATCTTCAGATGAAAGCCATCAGAGGGAACCTAGCTACTTATCTTCAGATGAAAGCCATCAGAGGGAACCTAGCTACTTATCTTCAGATGAAAGCCATCAGAGGGAACCTAGCTACTTATCTTCAGATGAAAGCCATCGGAGGAAACCTAGCTACTTATCTTCAGATGAAAGCCATCAGAGGGAACCTAGCTACTTATCTTCAGATGAAAGCCATCAGAGGGAACCTAGCTACTTATCTTCAGATGAAAGCCATCAGAGGGAACCTAGCTACTTATCTTCAGATGAAAGCCATCAGAGGGAACCTAGCTACTTATCTTCAGAGGAAAGCCATCAGAGGAAACCTAGCTACTTATCTTCAGATGAAAGCCATCGGAGGAAACCTAGCTAGTTATCTTCAGATGAAAGCCATCGGAGGGAACCTAGCTAGTTATCTTCAGATGAAAGCCATCAGAGGGAACCTAGCTACTTATCTTCAGATGAAAGCCATCAGAGGAATGGGGGAAGGTATGGCTGCAGACAAAAAGCCACTTGGATTGGAAAACTATCAGTTTGAAAATGTTTATCTTTATTTGGAGCATATATTGAACATTGGAGCATATTGACATGGCTCAATCAGGCGACTGTACTGTACTAAAAATTCTGATCTGCACCATTACACAATTGTACTTGGGTAGTTATCACCCATTTCCATGCTCCCCCCAATGATGTTTGTTTCACTGACAATGTCTGAGTCTTGATATAGAAGATAAGTGTCCACATTTATTTTGCATATCCAAGAAGGCCAATCAAAAGAATTCAGCAATTACAAAACCAGTTGAATGTCCACTACTGTTTTTCTCTCTGCTTCATAAAAATGGTAAAACTAAATTAGACAAATTGTAATTGCAAAACAATAAAATAACAGTGAATCTGAGAGAACAATGCATAAAAATAAATAAGATAAATAAAATGGGATAAAATCAATAAAATAGATAGTCTGATGAAAAGCACAAAAAAAAGGTGTCTTAAGATCTTTCTTAAATATGTCTACAGTGTCTGAGGCCCTCAGATCCTCTGGCAGGCCTCACCAAACTTTTGGTTCTGATTTTTGGAACAACTAAAGGGCGGAACTAACGGACTAAGAGGAACTGACGGATCGACTGGTATCTTAAAAGCATGTCAGACATAGTTTTGAGTGCAGGGCCACATGGTGCTTTGAAAATCAATTCTAAAACTGATAGGCAACCAATGCAGGGACTTTAAAATAGGTGTTATGTGTGCTTATTGGTTAATCACGCACTTTGAAAACACGTGAGAGTATTTACATGTGCACACGGCAAACCATACAAGTAGGGTACAGTTGTCAGTCTGTGCCTCTTTAAGATATGACTACTACTGCATTGATCAGACTTCCAATCTTATCACCTATCTTTAACCCAGACAAGTTTATCAGAGGCAGACATAGGGTTCAATCCGTAGCACTGAAGATCCGGGCTGTAGCACGATTGAAATTGAAAGGTAATTTCCGATTGAGACGTCATATGCAGCGTTAACTATGAATACAGTCTCCACGAACATGTGAACATTAACTTTACATTTCAATCCCGCTAGAGCGCAGAGCTTCACCGCAACGGATTGAGGCTAGCCCCTGACGTTGGTCATCAATTTATAAAGACATATCTGGAAGACATGGTACTAGCTGGATAATGCTAGCCTACTATCAGTGTTGTGACAGTTCAGGAACATCTCATACCTGATTGCTACGGTCCACTACGAATCAAATATATGAATCAACAACAATAGTTGTGTAGCAGGAGAGCGCGAGGACTCAATCTGTTGGTACAAAGGCCAATGTTTGAGCTCGGACCTATGGGAAGAGACCGTACAACGATGACATATATCGGTTACACAGTATCCCCCCTCTCTTTAGAGAAGTGTCCTCATATACCCATGAGGTGCATGAGGAGGATGAATCTCACCGCTGCCACCAGTATAGCAAGAGAGAGTAATAACTGTGTCTGGGACTTGAAACATAGCTTCTACAGTGCAGAGGCGAGCGCCTAACCCACTGTACCACAAAAGCCTGGGCATTACAACACTCACATACACCGATTACAGTATTATGAGGGTAACTTCAGCGTACGGTGTACCGGACTCTCTCAACTACTCGACTTCAAACATCAGTTAATATGTTTGAATATGCAATCCAAGTTTTTATCTAATTTTAACCTATAGATCTCAACCACACATCTGGGTTACAATGTTTGGTCTTATTTCAAGTTGAATTCACAGTTGTAGACATCTCAATCACATATCAACCACAATTGGATGCTTATTTTATGTTGTAATCTTTGCCCGGTGGGTTTGCTAACCTGTCTCATGCCTCAGACATGCAATAGTAATGCATGATCTCCATGTTCGGTCAATAGTGTTTATGCATTTCACAATGTTTCCTGTCTATTTGTTAGGTTCTTACTCTGACCCAATGATCATACCAAACAATAATGTTACATTCTTCTTACTCTGAGCCCTATCTTTCTATAACAAAAACAAGTCCTGATAACCCTGAACATAACGCAACTCTTGATTGAAAGAATGTAACCTCAAATAGACACATTGGCTGTTTGCTCTAATATTCATTCAGTCTGTGACAACAGCAATTGAACTCTATGAACCTGATTATATGGAACAATTACACTCTACGTATTAAGAAAACATTTGTTTACTATGACTGTGATGTGCAGTTGTCTCGCTTACTGTAGCTAGCTACTTTAAAGGCCCAGTGCAGTCAAAAATCTGTTTTCCCTGGTTTTGTATCATATTGTACAACATCTGATGAAATTAACACTGTAAAAGTGTGAAACAAATGTCATCGGTGTTATTTCCTGATAGTTGCTGGTTGAAAATACAATCTACACAGGACAGAATCAGCCTGTTTGCATGGGTGGGTGTTTTGGCTTGCCTGGTGACATCACCAGGTGGTATATTGGTTAATAGTTTCCCCCTCCCCATTCAGACCACTCCCAGACAGTCCTAGCAAAATTCTTGCTTGACAAAAATGTTTTGGGGTAAAAAACTTTTTTTTTTTCAATTTTAATGGGAAACTTTTACAGTAAGGTGTTTATATTGTTACCCAGAAATGATTTGATATTGATCTTAAAACGTCTGCATTGGGTCTTTAAGATAAATGGGTAAGTCGCTCTGGATAAGAGTGTCTGCTGAATAAAATGTTAACATACTATTAGCTTAGTTTACTGTTGTCTACTGATTGCAAAGTTAACGGAAACATCAGATGTTGATGAAATGAATGATTTTCATAGAAGAGAACTATAAACGCTTTAGGATGCGCTTTATGACACTTATGGATGCGTCATGAGCAACACTTCAAGTAAAGTGTCAGACACATCATGGTTGCCAATAACATGTTCACATCTGTACGAGTCTCCTTCCCAGCTGTGTGTCTCTTGAAGCTTGACAAGCAAGATATATGCAATGATGTAACAGGTGATATATTTGGCTTTTAGCGCCCTCTTGTGGATGATAGAGTAAAGTTCCTGGGAAGTGATCCTGCTTGCTTTTCTATGTTGGCCATCCTTCAGCGTGTTGCCTTATTTATGATCACAATACAGTCTGGATCTCAGTAACATAACACCAAAGCGTTTTGTGAGGATGGCAACTCACTCAGACATTTCCTCACCAGTCTTTCATCGCCTTGAAATCCTCCATATTAATGTAATCAACAAACTTCAGGTCTGTGTGTTCTTATACCAATTCAAAATTAATCTTACCTGTGTTTCTTTAATATCGCTATTCAAATTCAATACTCAGGTTCATCACTACTCTACAAGAACTGCTACCCATCTCCACAGCCCTTTTTATGCACAAGATGATGTACATGTTGCATCTCTTACAGAGGTCAGAAGTCAGTCTTTTTTTGGGAGTGTCTCCTGGACCACCTCAACAGACCACTGCAACAGCTTCAACTCTTTCAAACACAAAATTAACTAATATCTAGGGGGGAGGTGCCTTCCAAGTGTGTGTGTTCCTACCTTTGTCAGCTTCCTCTTGAGGAGCTCCTGTCCCAGCTTGGGCAAATTAAAAAAGTTATCGAATGTGATGTTGTGGCCACAGAGTCCCTTTATCAAGTCCAGGACAACCCACCTCCCTTGGTTCTTCTCAAGGGCTCCTCCATCTGCCTTCCCCGTATACACTTGCAAGATCCACGCATTTGATGAAGCAGCATCACAGGCAGCCCTGATCTTGTTTCCATATTTTGCGGGTTTAAACATTATGTACTGCCTGAAGGGGCAGCAGCCCCTAAATGGCATAAACTGCTCATCAACAGAAACATTGGGTCCAAAGTTGTAAAACAGGGGAAGGCAGTCCACCCACTTGTCCCACACTGACCAGATTGCAGCTAGCTTGTCTCTCTGCCGCTGAGCTGGTCTGGTGTCTCGGTTAGAGAAGCAGATAATCCTGGAAATAATGTGGAAGTTTTCCAGAGATGTTGCACAGATGTTGCCAGTTTCTGCATCCTACGGGGATTCTGTGGATTCCCCAATGGATCTGAAAACACCAGCAAGGATAAGACCTCCAAAGTATGCATGTAAATAAGTTTGCTCCATCTCCTTCCAGCTCTCTCCAAACACACCAATGACTCTGAGGTAATATTTTAGTAAACATTGAAAATGGGTCCCACAGACCCAGACACCAAACAAGGGTTAAATAAAGGTTCAGTAAAGACACTGGGTAATAGCCTAATGCAGAGAAATTAATCAGGGGGCACCCATTGAAAGTGTCAGCAAAAATGTTAATTGTCATGAGTCTAGCCCATTCTTTGACAATCAAAAACAGCCAATTTGCTTGGTAACAGGTGTTGGCCTAGAGCGACAGTGACGCACTCACTATGGTATTAATTATTTATTTAAAGTGCTGACATGTACACCACCCTCTTTACAATGTCAGGTCTCCAGCACACAGGTCTTGGGTACAACATTGTGACATGGATATTCTGACTAGCAACTGACCAACACTGACGTCTTTTACTCTGTGCTGTAAAGGTGAGGATCCAAGCAATGTACATTTACTGGGTAGAGCTCAAGTTTAAGTCTGTTTTTTCTTTTTTTTCTGTGCTTTGTACACAAGATAAGCTATTGAATTTGTTTGGCATGCAAAAACATGAGAGTGGTGAGTGTGCATCAAAGCTCTACAAGCATTAGAGCGATGTACCCTCTTCCTGTAAAGCTGTCAAATATTAAAACAGGAGCTATGATTTCATGTGCTTGCCAAATTCATTCAATGCCTCTGATCTGATTTTTTATTTTCTCTATGGTTGATTTTGACTATATTATGTGATGGACTAAGTTTGAACCTGCGTTGTTTGCGTGCCACAACATTGTGTTAGCCCTATGAGCTAAAGACAAGCCTCTTACTTTACCTGGTAAGTTGACTGAGAACACGTTCTCATTTTCAGCAACAACCTGGGGAATAGTTACAGGGGAGATGAATGAGCCAATTGGAAGCTGGGGATGATATGAGGGCCAGATTGGGAATGTATCTAGGACACTAGGGTTAACCCCCTTACTCTTACAGTAAGTGCCGTGAGATCTTTAGTGACTACACAGAGTCAAGACACCTGTTTAACATCCCATCTGAAAGACGGCACCCTATACAGGGCAATGTCCCCAATCACTGCTCTGGATCTTTTTTTCAGACCAGAGCAAAGGGTGCCTCCTACTTGCCTACTTCCAGCAGCATCTGGTCTCCCATCCAGTACCAACATTGCTTAGCTTCAGAGGCAAGCCAGCAGTGGGATGCAGTGTGGTGTCCTGCTAGCTATTATGCCAGGGATCTAACACTAGTCTCCAGGTGTTAGGCTAGGTCAGCCTATTCACGGTCACCATGGGAGCATGGTTCTCTGAACCATCTCTGTCTGTTACACTACAGCTCCTTAATGACCTCCTACTATTCTCCACAACAACCCCTACATCTGATAATCATCAATGGGCAGAATTTTTCCACAACAACTCCTGCATCTGATAGACATCAATGGTCCCAATCCGGGTCAATTGGGTTTGTAACCAGGTTATCTGTGTGCAATAAGTTGTTTTAGCCTACTGAGCTAAAACCTAGGCATTAGTTCGGGATTTGATTTATTAGGATTCCCATTAGCGACAACTAGTCTTACTGGGGTCTGACACATAATGAAAAAGACATTAGATACAAAAAACTTTACAACAATACACTGCCAGTCAAAGGTTTTAGACCACCTACTCGTTCAAGGGTTATACTATTTTTGAAATTGATCACATCAGTTGACAGTGCATGTCAGAGCAAAAACCAAGGCATGAGGTCGAAGGAATTATCCGTAGAGCTCCGAGACAGGATTTAGTCAAGTTACAGATCTTTTATTTTATTTTTTATTTCACCTTTATTTAACCAGGTAGGCAAGTTGAGAACAAGTTCTCATTTACAATTGCGACCTGGCCAAGATAAAGCAAAGCAGTTCGACAGATACAACGACACAGAGTTACACATGGAGTAAAACAAACATACAGTCAATAATACAGTATAAACAAGTCTATATACAATGTGAGCAAATTAGGTGAGAAGGGAGGTAAAGGCAAAAAGGCCATGGTGGCAAAGTAAATACAGTATAGCAAGTAAAACACTGGAATGGTAGTTTTGCAATGGAAGAATGTGCAAAGTAGAAATAAAAATAATGGGGTGCAAAGGAGCAAAATAAATAAATTAATTAAATACAGTTGGGAAAGAGGTAGTTGTTTGGGCTAAATTATAGGTGGGCTATGTACAGGTGCAGTAATCTGTAAGATGCTCTGACAGTTGGTGCTTAAAGCTAGTGAGGGAGATAAGTGTTTCCAGTTTCAGAGATTTTTGTAGTTCGTTCCAGTCATTGGCAGCAGAGAACTGGAAGGAGAGGCGGCCAAAGAAAGAATTGGTTTTGGGGGTGACTAGAGAGATATACCTGCTGGAGCGTGTGCTACAGGTGGGAGATGCTATGGTGACCAGCGAGCTGAGATAAGGGGGGACTTTACCTAGCAGGGTCTTGTAGATGACATGGAGCCAGTGGGTTTGGCGACGAGTATGAAGCGAGGGCCAGCCAACGAGAGCGTACAGGTCGCAATGGTGGGTAGTATATGGGGCTTTGGTGACAAAACGGATTGCACTGTGATAGACTGCATCCAATTTGTTGAGTAGGGTATTGGAGGCTATTTTGTAAATAACATCGCCAAAGTCGAGGATTGGTAGGATGGTCAGTTTTACAGGGGTATGTTTGGCAGCATGAGTGAAGGAGGCTTTGTTGCGAAATAGGAAGCCAATTCTAGATTTAACTTTGGATTGGAGATGTTTGATATGGGTCTGGAAGGAGAGTTTACAGTCTAACCAGACACCTAAGTATTTGTAGTTGTCCACATATTCTAAGTCAGAGCCGTCCAGAGTAGTGATGTTGGACAGGCGGGTAGGTGCAGGTAGCGATCGGTTGAAGAGCATGCATTTAGTTTTACTTGTATTTAAGAGCAATTGGAGGCCACGGAAGGAGAGTTGTATGGCATTGAAGCTTGCCTGGAGGGTTGTTAACACAGTGTCCAAAGAACGGCCGGAAGTATACAGAATGGTGTCGTCTGCGTAGAGGTGGATCAGGGACTCACCAGCAGCAAGAGCGACCTCATTGATGTATACAGAGAAGAGAGTCGGTCCAAGAATTGAACCCTGTGGCACCCCCATAGAGACTGCCAGAGGTCCGGACAGCAGACCCTCCGACTTGACACACTGAACTCTATCAGAGAAGTAGTTGGTGTACCAGGCGAGGCAATCATTTGAGAAACCAAGGCTGTCGAGTCTGCCGATGAGGATGTGGTGGTTGACAGAGTCGAAAGCCTTGGCCAGATCAATGAATACGGCTGCACAGTAATGTTTCTTATCGATGGCGGTTAAGATATCGTTTAGGACCTTGAGCGTGGCTGAGGTGCAACCATGACCAGCTCTGAAACCAGGTTGCATAGCAGAGAAGGTATGGTGAGATTCGAAATGGTCGGTAATCTGTTTGTTGACTTGACTTTCGAAGACCTTAGAAAGGCATGGTAGGATATATATAGGTCTGTAGCAGTTTGGGTCAAGAGTGTCCCCCCTTTTGAAGAGGGGGATGACCGCAGCTGCTTTCCAATCTTTGGGAATCTCAGACGACACGAAAGAGAGGTTGAACAGGCTAGTAATAGGGGTGGCAACAATTTCGGCAGATAATTTTAGAAAGAAAGGGTCCAGATTGTCTAGCCCGGCTGATTTGTAGGGGTCCAGATTTGTCAGCTCTTCCAGAACATCAGCTGAATGGATTTGGGAGAAGGAGAAATGGGGAAGGCTTGGGCGAGTTGCTGTTGGGGGTGCAGTGCTGTTGACCGGGGTAGGAGTAGCCAGGTGGAAAGCATGGCCAGCCGTAGAAAAATGCTTATTGAAATTCTCAATTATGGTGGATTTATCAGTGGTGACAGTGTTTCCTATCTTCAGTGCAGTGGGCAGCTGGGAGGAGGTGTTCTTATTCTCCATGGACTTTACAGTGTCCCAGAACTTTTTTGAGTTAGTGTTGCAGGAAGCAAATTTCTGCTTGAAAAAAGCTATCCTTGGCTTTTCTAATTGCCTGTGTATAACGGTTTCTAGCTTCCCTGAACAGCTGCATATCACGGGGCTGTTCGATGCTAATGCAGAACGCCATAGGATGTTTTTGTGTTGGTTAAGGGCAGTCAGGTCTGGGGGGAACCAAGGGCTATATCTGTTCCTGGTTCTAAATTTCTTGAATGGGGCATGTTTATTTAAGATGGTTAGGAAGGCATTTAAAAAAAATATCCAGGCATCCTCTACTGACGGGATGAGATCAATATCCTTCCAGGATACCCCGGCCAGGTCGATTAGAAAGGCCTGCTCGCTGAAGTGTTTCAGGGAGCGTTTTACAGTGATGAGTGGAGGTCGTTTGGGGAAGGGTACCAAAAAAGTCAAAGGGTCTAAATACTTTCCAAATGCACTGTACATCAGATGAATTGCAATGTCCCTCTTTGCCATGCAAATGAACTGAATCCCCCAAAAACATTTCCACTGCATTTCAGCCCTGCCACAAAAGGACCAACTGACATCATGTCAGTGATTCTCTCGTTAACACAGGTATGAGTGTTGACGAGGACAAGGCTGGAGATCACTCTGTCATGCTGATTGAGTTCGAATAACAGATTGGAAGCTTCAAAAGGAGGGTGGTGCTTGGAATCATTGTTCTTCCTCTGTTAACCATGGTTACCTGCAAGTTAACACATGCCGTCATCATTGCTTTGCACAAAAAGGGCTTCACAGGCAAGGATATTGCTGCCAGTAAGATTGCACTTAAATCAACCATTTATTGGATCATCAAGAACTTCAAGGAGAGTGGTTCAATTGTTGTGAAGAAGGCTTCAGGCTGCCCAAGAAAGTCAAGCAAGTGCCAGGACCATCTCCTAAAGTTGATTCAGCTGCGGGATCGGGGCACCACCAGTACAGAGCTTGCTCAGGAATGGCAGCAGGCAGGTGTGAGTGCATCAGCATGCACAGTGAGGCGAAGACTTTGAGGATGGCCTGGTGTCAAGAAGGGCAGCAAATAAGCCACTTCTCTCCAGGAAAAACATCAGGAACAGACTGATATTCTGCAAAAGGTACAGGGATTAGACTGCTGAGGACTGGGGTAAAGTCATTTTCTCTGATGAATCACCTTTCCGATTGTTTGGGGCATCCGGAAAAAAGCTTGTCCTGAGAAGACAAGGTGAGCGCTATCATCAATCCTGTGTCATGCCAACAGTAAAGCATCCTGAGACAATTAATGTGGGTGGTTGCTTCTCAGCCAAAGGAGTGGGCTCACTAACAATTTTGCCTAAGAACACAGCCATGAATAAAGAATGGTACCAACACAGCCTCCAAGAGCAACTTCTCCCAACCATCCAGGAACAGTTTGGTGACAAACAATGCCTTTTCCAGCATGATGGAGCACCTTGCCATAAGGCAAAAGTGATAACTAAGTGGCTCGGGGAACAAAACATCGATATTTTGGGTCCATGGCCAGGAAACTCCCCAGACCTTAATCCCCTTGAGAACTTGTGGTCAATCCTCAAGAGGCGGGTGGACAAACAAAAACACACAAATTCTGACAAACTCCAAGCATTGATTATGCAAGAATGGGCTGCCATCAGTGGGATGTGGCCCAGAAGTTAATTGACAGCATGCCAGGGCGGATTGCAGAGGTCTTGAAAAAGAAGGGTCAACACTGCAAATTTTGACTCTTTGCATCAACTTCATGTAATTGTCAATAAAAGCCTTTGACACTTATGAAATGCTTGCAATGATACTTCAGTATTCCATAGTAACATCTGACAGAAATATCTAAAGACACTGAAGCAGCAAACTGTGTGGAAATTAATATTTGTGTCATTCTCAAAACTTTTGGCCACGACTTTATACCTTATTGAGCATTCTTAAAGTAAATTATATAGGCCTAGGCCTTTTATATTCAACAAGGGTCCTTTAACTGACTTCATAACAATGGAATTGACACATAGAATGCAATGTTCCTATGAATTTATATTAGTACAGTATTTACTATAGCAATGTAGTCCAAACTTCTTATGAAATAAATAATGAGTGTAATATGATACGGTTGCAAGACTAACACCAAACGTTTAAACAAATCCAGAATGTGCGATTAAATACCCACACCGATCAGATATCCTTCCATTGGACCTGCAGCTTGTACTTGGCCCAACAGTTACTGTTACGTTCCCGCTACTGTATCAGCAGAGCAAATCTTGTGGTAGCGAGTGTGGATTGTTCTATATCCAAGTAGGAGGGGCCTTTTGGCAGTAATATATTTGAGAATGTATTACCGAAGGCCTACATACATTCCATTGCGGGAAAGGGTTTAAAAAAAATAATAAAGTAGCCTATCAAATGCCACTAAGAGGCAGTATAAAAGTAAAACGACTGCTATTAGATAGAAAAGACATCCCCCACGAGAGAATTGGGCGAGTCCGGGTAAAGCAGAGCAGCCGTGTATGTGTCGTATATCATGCAAAATGAGGAACCAGCGTTGCATGAAGAAGTTGTTTATCCTGATCTCTGAATATATTTTAAAACAGAACTTCCTTCAAAAATACTTTTTAGTTGTGTAGTCCTTTCAATAGTTTAATGTTCAGACTGAATACGGTTGCTTATACCATCTCAAGGTAATTGTAACCTTAATTTACTTGAGTTGATTTTTTCTGTTGAAGCGTTAGAAATAAAAGTTAACGGTATTGAGGCGCAACTTGGACACAACCGGACTGAAGAGGCCTACCCATCTTCAGCCGACAGCACAACATCGTATGCCAGGACTAAGTATAAAACGTTGAGTTTGTTGACAGTTCGATATTTATTTTAATCATTTTATATGCTCGATGTTGGCTCAATATGGCGATGCATTTATGTGCATAATCGTGCGTCCTTCAGACTGTAGTTTAAAATCGGCAACTTTCTTGCCATGGTTAGATATCTGATCACGCGTCTGTACATCTTGTCACAGTGGTGTTTTCTGCAGCAGAGAGAAGCTCATATGGGAGTTATTGTGGACTAGGAAAATAGAGTGGCATATTATCTGCTTTATGTAAGGTGTGGCAATAGTCAAAGTCGATGTCATAGCTTTTTATTTTGTTGGAAATATTAAATAATTTATAAAAACATTGAGAGGATTATGGTTGAAGACATTTAATCAATTTTTTCCCAGCAGATATTATCACATTGTGTCATATTCTACACAATAATTTTTTTTTTCTCTCAAGTCACTGTCATTTATTTGGAGATAACAGAACAGGATGTTCAGAATGTATCAGGTACAACTAGTACTAGAATGAACCCTCTTTCCTAACAAGTAGAATTCAGATATGTGTCTGTGGTTCTATGTGTTCCATTCATATCTGCAATGCTTTGAATGCTGTGCCCAGTTGGAGACGTGCCCCAGTCGTTAGTTACAGCCTCCTCCCTTGCATAAGTCAGCCTTAGCGCCATGGTGTTGCCGTGGAGACAGGTGTGTCAAGGGACTATATATGTCTGCTACAGTTCATGCTTTTCTGACACTGCCTCAGTAAACCTGACACACAGATGGAAGTGAGAATGTTTTGGAAATGTCTTTCCCCCTCCTCGATCAAATACTGGGTCATCTCCTGACCTAGCTTTTCTCAAAAGTCTCATCACAGCCAACTTTGACAGAGAGGTGTGAATGAGTGACTAACGGTAGTCTTCCATAAAGACATCGAGTTCATATTTACATATTTATATATTTAATTGAAGCCCAGTCAGCTTCACAGCATGCTACGGTAATGAGATTTTCAATGCCAGTACGCTGTCTAACTGGGTTCTCTCTCCCCAAGCACATCACATGATGGATTGGCTATTTGCATTCCCAGCAAAACGCTATGATAAATACAGATGGACAAAATAGTATTTTCTCTGTCCAATCCATCTCTGGAGCAGTAGTTAGCAATGGGAAATGTGCATGTTGACACCCCCTGACAGACATCATTAAACTGCGCGCCATTGCCAACAATGCTATTCTGGGGGATACTGGGAATTCTCCAAATGGTTAACAGCCTGCTGTTTGTTTTGAGTGTGATCATCTGGTTCACTGCAGCCGGAGAGAGATGGTGCTTTGTGTTGGGGGGAATCTTTTGACACCAGTCAGGGTCTCCCCCAGCATGTGATGATGTCACTAAGCCTGCCTGTAGGGGATGGGGTCTCCCCCGGCATGTGATGATGTCACTAAGCCTGCCTGTAGGGGATGGGGTCTCCCCCGGATTTTGACGATGTCACTAAGCCTGCCTGTAGGCCATGTGTAAGGTAACGAGCTCCAAGGCAACAGTCACCAACACTGGGGTTAGGGGTTACTAGAGTCATGTGTGATTTACTGGACCTGATGATTTGCTACATACCGTTAGAAATGGAAGAGAGTGGAACTTCTGGGGGTCAGAGGTGGGACAGGACTCCCCAGTCGTGGAAATGCATGCCGTGTGGAATCTGGAAGCTGTGCAAATATTTTCATTAGCCAGTGGAAAAGGTGGAACAACGGCAGCCATGGTTATTGGGTAAAGGGTTGATCGGGATGGAGGGGGGGCTTCTACAGACTACAGTAAGTGGTAGAGCCAGGGCAACAAGAGAAAGACTGTTGCCGTGTTACTGAGAGGAAAGGCAGACATTGGTTGTGTCCAAAATGGCACCCTATTCCAATGTAGTGCGTTACTTTTGACCAGGTTCCAGAGGGCTGTGCACTAGACTTAAATAAGGAATAGGGTGCCTTTTGGGACGCAAGCATTGAATGTGAAATAATAATCTCACGGGGCTGCTCATGGTGTGAACGTGCTGTGGAAGGCATCTAGGTTTAATAGGGGACAACCAGTTTCACAATCTCAGGCCTAATGGATGTCACTGGAGTTCATATGTGAACTTAGTGAGGCCTGTTCTTTTCCCACAAACAAATCAAAAGTGTGGTTCTATCGGCATATGAAAAGACGCAAACTAAACCATTTCTTCTGGTTGGTAAAAAAAAGCATCATCTTACAACAGAGAGCACAATGAACCGTCTGCACTTCACATAGGAGTGACGCCACCTGCTTGAATACCTGTTGGAACGCAATGGGGAAAAATAGCAAAGGGATAGTTCACCCAAATGACATATTGGTTTGCTTACCCTGTAAGCAGTCTATGGACAAGGTATGACAGCAATCCAAATAGCACCAGTCAGTAACATTTTCTACCATCTCCTCCATGATAAAGTCTACAAGGAGGAAGGGAAAATTCATTATACTGCCACCTTCATGCCATAAAGACAGATAAAGACAAACTGCAACATGCTGACGTGGTACCACACTTCATACCATTTTTTTGTGGTAAAAGCTGTGAATGTTGGCTCAAACATTAATAATCTGTTAAGTGAACATTGCAGTTTGTTTGAATCACAGCCAAATACTTTCTATACACAAGAAAACAGGGCTAGATTGCCATCCCAACTTCTGTTCATGGCACTGAATACATCATTTCAATTGGCAGTATTAGGTTCTAGCTGTGAAAACACCTGTCAAATGTAATGCTGTGTAACCTGCCAAGCACCAGACTGGGTAGATATCTGCCACTGACACGGTATGTGCATGACTACCATTTTGTAGAACTTATTGTTCTAGGCTTGAGAGGAGATCCGCATGGCTTACAGTTCTTCCCTATGTTGCTCCTTTTCAGTAAGACATCCGCAAAGGAAGACATTGCTTTTAACAAACATATGCCCATCCTTCACTGTGTGTAAACCTGCATTGCTATCCAGCAAAATCGTAAAAAATGACTATATGACATTGTTGCTATAGTGTTGTGCTATATAATGCATTATCATACACCAGTTTGATAAAGTGGATATTTCATGGGCATCTATTGGAGTGTAGGCTACTAAGCGTTTTTTTAAACTTTAAAATTAGAAGTTAAAAAAATAACAGCCATTTCTATCTGGAATGGAATCTTTACGGATGTCTTGTGGGTTTGTGTGCAAGTAGGGAATAAATAGCAACGCCTGTGTTTATGTCTGACCTAGCCCTGCCAAGCACAGTGAGCTGGCGTGGAAAACCGTCCACGTGACCATGTGACCCAGTCCAGGGGAGGCGTTGCCTGTTGCTTCCCGGGGGTGTTAAACTCTGGGGCCAGAGGGTGCGGTCGGGCTCTGGATGGGTGTGTGTGTCTGTGTCTGTGATGTTTAATTCCCAGCTTTGCACAGCTGTAAACCAAGCTAGGGCTAGTAGTGGTGTGACAGGGAGAGTTCAGGCTACTCCCAATCCACTCCGTTTACATTGCGACTTAGATCGAGAAAACTGCAGGAAATTACATTAAGGACTGTGTACATTAAGGACTCTCGAGACAAGAGGCCTTTCGAGAAGCTTGTTAGAGCACAGTCACAAGCCCAATTAGTTTCTGTCCTCTGCTACTGTCTCTGGTATAATCTGTCCTGTGCCAATAACCTCAGAGGACAGAGAGAAAGAGAGGTAAACAGAGAAAGAGAGGTAATGAGAGAACAGGATCATATGACCTTTCCTCTCTCTGGCCAATAAAAGCTTTGTTGGTAAAGTGCAGGGAGAGGAAGTGTTATATAACGTGTCATTAAATGTGTGCCATGTGTGTGCAGTCACCGCGGCTCCCATGGTATAGCCTACCTAGAAATTAGGGTTTTACTTTGATACATATTACTTTTTCTATTGCAAATTCTCTCTCTCTCACACACAAGGATACATGCACACCACGTACGTGTGCACACACACACTTTTACAATGATGCCCTCAAAAAGGCCAAAGAAGCCCCCTGCAGTGGCAAATTTCTTTCAATTTTCCCAGTAGGCTAATTAGATGCGTTCTCTTGTGAATCTGTGTTAAAAAAACAACCAATATGCTGTGATGCCAGATACCCTGTTATTCCCCTCCTTTTCACACACTTTCTTTCTCTCCCTCACTCTCCCTTGCACATACATACACACACACATACAACTGAAGACCCCTGCCTGTGTGGGTAACTGCCTCCCACATGGCCTAACCTAGTTACCTGGATTATGTAATGGTTGGCTGGCTTCTGAGGTAACAACAGCTTCTTGTGCCGTGCTGACCTTTTTGAGAGACAAGACTGACATATTGAATCCTAGAATGCTCCCAGCCACTCTGCTTCCATCGCATGGCAAACGGTCGATAAATTCTCACCGCGTGAGGGCATTCAAATGGTTGCCTCGGAGACCAGGTCTCGCCCTCCCGAGTGGCACTCGGAGCATCTCAGTTGTCATCTTATCAGTATCACTCTGCCACTGCTCATAGGCTGTTCAAAGCCTCTTCGGTCAAACGTTATAATTAAGCAATAACGCACAAGTGGGTGTGGTATATATACCATGGCTAAGGGTTGTTCTTAAGCACGACGCAACGCGGAGTGCCTGGATACAGCCCTTAAAAGTGGTATATTGGCCATATATCACAAACCCCCGAGGTGCCTTATTGCTATTATAAACTGGATACCAACGTAATTAGAGTAGTAAAAATAAATGTTTTGTTATACCCGTGGTATACGGTCTGATATACCACGGCTGTCATCCAATAAGCATTCAGGGCTCGAACCACCCAGTTTATAATAACCATCATTCAGTGAATCAACATTGGGCTGTTTGAGGTGGTTCTTCAATCTCAAGTTATTACACACCATCCAGACAAATTGGTTTAATCAAAACCGCACCATCACTGGTTTCACTTGATGTTACTAATGAGAGTGTTCCATTTCCCGTAGGAACAGAGGAAGAGGACATTGATCGAGCAGCCAGACAGCAGACAGACATCTTGAGGAGAGCGGAAGGGGACCTGCAGCCAGACAGACAGACATCTTGAGGAGAGCGGAAGGGGACCTGCAGCCAGACAGACAGCAGACAGACATCTTGAGGAGAGTGGAAGGGGACCTGCAGCCAGACACAGCAGACAGACATTTTGAGGAGAGCGGAAGGGGACCTGCAGCCAGACAGACAGACATCTTTAGGAGAGCGGAAGGGGACCTGCAGCCAGACACAGCAGACAGACATCTTGAGGAGAGCGGAAGGGGACCTGCAGCCAGCCAGACAGCAGACAGACATCTTGAGGAGAGCAGAAGGGGACCTGCAACCAGACAGACAGTAGACAGACATCTTGAGGAGAGCAGAAGGGGGACCTGCAGTCCTGCATGGTGGAGATTAGGTTCAAAGACTAGCAGCCCAGTAGACCTTCACCGTAATTTAACTAGGAAAGACCCTTGAGGTTCTAAACTTTGTTGCAGAGAGCTCGTCATGGGGAAACAGAACAGCAAACTGCGTCCTGAAGTGCTGAACGACCTGCGCGAGAACACAGAGTTTTCTGACCACGAGCTTCAGGAATGGTACAGAGGCTTCCTCAAAGACTGCCCCACGGGCCACCTGACCGTCGAAGAGTTCAAGAAGATCTACGCCAACTTCTTCCCGTATGGCGACGCTTCCAAGTTCGCCGAGCACGTGTTCCGGACATTCGACACCAACGGCGACGCCACCATTGACTTCCGGGAGTTCATCATTGCGCTGAGCGTTACGTCGCGCGGCGGCCTGGAGCAGAAGCTGCGCTGGGCCTTCAGTATGTATGACCTGGACGGGAACGGTTACATCAGCCGGGCTGAGATGCTGGAGATTGTACAGGTGAGATGTAGTCTACCAATGAGGTGAGGTGGTTCTGATGGCTCAGTGAACCTTTTTCAGTGAACCTTTTTTTTTTTTTCCATTGAGTGTCCCAACAGGAATTGCAGTCCCAACAGGAATTGCAGTCCCAACAGGAATAGCAGTCCCAACAGGAGTAGCAGTCCCAACAGGAATAGCCAAAGAACTATGTTTAGTTCTAGGAAACAGCTTTTATTCTAACAGTACATGGTGCTGTCAGTACCAGGGTTGTGGGTGTGATTCCTGCATGTACCACATATTCTGAATATGTGTCATTGTCAATGTTGATAGTTCTGTCCGTTGCTTTGGATAACAATGACTGATAGATGGCCATATTAAATGGTAGACATGTCGATATGTCGTTACATGCACAAAGTCAGGACAATATCCGGTCAATTTCCGCAACAACTAATCACAAGGCTAAACTTCTTTGATGTTTTGATCCCATAGCTTGAAAATGAAAAGGAAAGCCTCACTCTAGGAGCTCAGATGCAATAATTGAATAACCAAGGTTTTGATAGACAGGCTGTCTGGATCTGAGCTTCTTTTCTTTCTCAAGTGTTCTACTCTGCTAGCCAGCACATCGCCTAAACAGGTGTGTGTTTCTTTCTCCTCCAAAGCTACACTGTAGCGTGAAGCGCACCCGTGCAGATACTCTGTGTGACCATGTGAGAGCAAAGTCTTGCATCGCGCTCATCTCAATATCTGCGGTGCTGCTCGTTGCAACGTCATCTCGCTGAGTCTACCTTTAAATTGCCATACTTTTCACTGTGGATTCGGAAGACATTCGACGGGATCTCTCTCTCCTATTTACAACCTTTCTTTTACTGTATATCTGAGTGATATGTTCTTTATTACTCACATCCGTGATATCATAAACATATTTTAACCACAAGTCATGAACATTGGCTGCTACTTGTTCTCCTTTTATTATCCTTTATCAACATGGTGATATTTGCTCTCCCCACCGTCGTGGCCTGAGCAGCATGTCCCGTATCAGTGTTGGCTCAGGCGATTGTGTGTGGTGCTGATACAAACGAACCTGAATAAACAAATTCCCTTGTTAAAGTGTCCTCAGACCATATGCTCCTGTCTCATTGATATTTTTTATAAAGCCAGAGACCCCGTGAGGATTTTTCCAGGTGGTAACCTGACTGCAGAATAGTTCCATTCTGACAGAGAACATGGAATATTTTTTTGTGATTTACCCTGTTGTTTAATGGTTAAACTGTATACACATTGATTCTTGAAGAATGTAACTCTTTAATACCTTATGAGCTTAATGAAACTGTTTTGCCCAAGATACATTCTTCTTCCTTCCGCAGGCCATCTACAAGATGGTGTCCTCAGTGATGAAGATGCCAGAAGATGAGTCGACGCCAGAGAAACGGACAGATAAAATCTTCAGACAGATGGACGTAGACAAAGACGGTGAGTTTTTCTTTGCTTTTAAACATCTTGTTCTTTGACTTGTTCTAGTGACAATCATTTACAGTGCAAACTTGAGTCCACAAAACCCGAGCCTACAGTATGTCTTGAATGGGTATTTCACTTGAGCTCTTATGTGCTATGTCTGTGTATTGAAACAGTATGGATTTCTGGTGACCTCGTTCGAGGTTTTTCCCCCCCCTGCTGTGCAAATAATGTGATTTTTGGTGTTTATAGTGTAGTGTGTGTTGCTAACCTGGGGTCTCTTCTGGACTATAGGCAAACTCTCTCTGGAGGAGTTCATCAAAGGTGCCAAGAGTGACCCTTCCATCGTCCGGCTCCTGCAATCTGACCAGGGGACCTCTCGCCAGTTCTGAAGACACACACACACACATAGTTCTGAAGACAGAAAAGTGGAGATCACTGTATCATCCCCCATCCAACACACACACACATATGAGAAAGAGGTGGAAGAGGCACAGTTGTCATTACAATATCCATATCAGGCAGCCATTTTGTATTCTCTCATTCCATGTCTTGTTGTTTACATCATCATCAGTAGTTCCCTAGCCTGATCCCAGATCTGTTTGTTCTCTCTATTGCATGGAGTTGGCTAGACAGAACAGATCTGGGACCAGGATAGCAGTTTCCAATATCCCAATGCAGCGGTTTCATGCATTCTACAGCGATATATGTTTTCCATCATGAAACAAATTTTACACCCACAGTACCACTGAAGACTTATGACATTTCCTTGCAAATGTTTTACTTAACGTTTTATTTTTGCTTGCCGTACTTTAGTCAAGGTGACGTGCCATATCTAAATATTTGTACTGAATGTATTATTACACTAAGTATTATGACTTTTCCCCCTGATGTGTCACAGTAAGAAGAAATCAACCAAAACCAATATTTTGTACGTCAACCTGGAGCGGCAGGTAGCCTAACAATTAAGAGCGTTGGGACAGTAACTGAAGGGTTGCTGGTTTGAATCACCGAGCTGACTAGGTAAAAAACAAAATCTGTCGATGTGCCCTTGAGCAAGACACTTATCCCTAATTATCTGCTAAATTACTAACATGTAAAAACCATGGGTCGTCTCATTGTGACCTTTGCTCTAAATGTAATATTAGTTAGGCACATTCAAAAATGTTTTTCACTATATACCGTTTCTGCAGCACAGAAATTTTGAAAATGAATGTTTTAATACCCAGCTGTACAGAAAGTTCCAGTGATGTATTAAAACCAGTATCTTGTAATGTTTTGCAGTCACTGGTTTGTTTAGCTCCACAGGGCTTGCCAACAGAGTGGATTATCCCAGGTCCCAATAAGCACACTGTGGGGACCCTGACCCCGAAAACGTGTTGTTTTTAGCCTGCTGCTCCAGAAGCACATCAGAAATAAAAAAACGAATGCAACTTTGTTGTTTACTTCAGACTTCTTTATGGTAACAAAAAAAAGCTCTGCAACGCAAGTCTTGCTTCACTAATATGCTGCTTTTACACTTTGTGTATCTGGGATGTCATGAGTACAGTGGGTTGGTTCCAATTGCGGGTGACCCAAAATACAGATACACGCTTGCAGTCTAGTGAAAGGGTTAGAGGTTATAGCTGTGCCTGAGCTCTGCTTGTCATTCTCAGCAATTTACATGAATAATGAAACAGTAACTTTTTATTCTCTTTATTTTTTAACAAAAAAGTCATTTTGTTTTCACACGATCAAAATAGCTGTGTAAGAAAAATCTACACAAGAAGTCCCACATTCCCCTTTGTCCTGCACAGACAATGTAAAATCACTGGTGTTCTCACCGAGAAAAAAAAAAGACTAAATCAGAAAATATAATGTTCAGTAGGTCTGTAAGGCGAAGTCATAGATTTAGAGGATTCTAGATGGATATAACCTGTTTTGGCATGGACATTGAGGGCTTCCACCATTTTAAAGTAGTCAACTGGGTGGGGATTCCTATGGGATAAGGAAGGATCACATGATTCCATCCTGGTCATCAGGAGGGATCAGCCAATGAATGACACACTCTTGAGCAAACGTTCCATAACTGCAGTTGCCAGTAATCGCCAACTTTGGCTTTATACTGGTTCAAACATAACACTAGGTTGCAGTGCACCTTTTCAGTTTGCTTGCCAACTTCTAGAAGAAAATGGACTACTTCAAAATGGAGTTTGCCTCAATGGTGCTGCCTGTGCACTCAGACGCCATAATGGGACTTAGATAATATCTCTATCATTCTCTACGGGCAAATCTCCTGCAGGCCACGCCTCTCCCCACTTGACAGAGATGATGTGAGAAGCTGCATGTCTCTCTGGCCCTGTTCAAATACTTCAGAAATGTACACTTACTTCCTTACCTTCTACCTTCCTTTAAATAATCACAGATCTGAATTGATTGGATTGGTCAAATTGGCTGGTAACTTTGCTTTCACCTCTCCTATCACTTATAGATCTGTGCTCTATCAAGGTAACAAAGGAAGGATACTTTTCTGAATTATTCAAACATGGTTATGCTCTTCATTTCTTTCCTCTTCATGAGTACTTCAGTAACCGGGCGACCCAATCTACACATTGTTCCATGGGAGAGGCGAGACGGGTCGCGCCAAGTTCGACCAGACAGACAAGATGGTGCCCAACTGTATCCGTCTGGATCGGCCCGCCCGGAAAGCTGGGCTCTCACAACTCTTCCTTCCCAATGTCATCGTCCAAGTCCACATCACTCAGGTCGTCGTCATCCTCCACAGGAAGCTGGGGATAAAAGATGTAAGAACTGGCCAGACAATACAAAATATGGGTCATATTCATTAGTGTAAACAGTTGCAAACTACAGCAAAACATTTTGCAACAGAAAAAAGTTTTTGAAAGAAAACAATATCAGATGATGCCATTTCAGTCCGTTTGGTTTCTAGTCAATACTGCCCTGTGATGTGTTCAATGAGTCTGTCCTCCCTGACATATGTTCTACACTGTACATTTCTATCTGGACGTTTGGTAATGTTCTGTAACGTTACATCCTCCTGAATAGGCCCCAGGCAAGACTTGTCCAAAGCCATTCACCATTTCAAAAGAAGCTCAAGTCACCTCGTTCAGCCAAAACTGTATTATGGTCGGAATACATCCGCATCCACCCCATGACCTTTGACCTTTCTCACTCACCTCTCCATCTTTGCCGTCCCAGGCATCAACTGAGTTGATCTTAGGCAAAGCCCCACCTCCAACGGTAGCAGTGGAGCCACGGCCTACAGACAGATCCCTAGGAGAGACAGAGAAGATACACCTCAGAATGCTACTGTGGAAATACTGTATACTGATTGGCTGTTCACAAAGACTAAAATCATCTTGGAGCAGAAGCATTCAGATCCAGTATCTCGCCAGGAAGAGAGTTGGGCATGGGTAGGTCCCAAATGGCACCCTATTGCCTTTATAATGCACTACTTTTGACCAGGGGGAATAGGGTGCAATTGGGACGCATCCATGAGCTACTCCATACTGTGTAAAGCACAAAATGAGCAGACAGCGCGCCCCCCCTACCTGAGGAACTCGTGAATGCCAGTCTCGCTGAAAGAGCCCTTGAGCAGGGCGAACTTCATCTTGCGGGCGTTGATGGCCGTCATGGCAGGGTAGCCGAACCCTCCGATGCCCAGCGCCGCCTCCAGCTCCATCTGAGCACCAGCCTCAGTCCACAGCCAGCTAGAGAGAGATAATCAAATTACACTAAATAAATTCTATTGGGTTGTATTGATCCATCCACAGTCTGAGATCAAATTCATTCAGTCAGACAGTTTGAAATCAAATGCACTGAATAAATCCTATTGAGTACTTCTTTAGGATACAATCTTTTGTAAAAATCAGTCATTCTGCTGAGTCGGTGATACGCTCAAACACAGCCCCTTTCTATATACTGACCCCCACATTTTCTTCTTGTACTTCTCTGCCATCTTCATCATCACCTCCAGGTAGCTGTTCCTGCCTGCTGCACCTGTAACAAGGCAAGAGGAAGGAAATAGACAGGTCAGTCTTGTACAGATCCCAAATGATCAATGTACCGTCATGAGGTACAATGACTAACTGCCATATCAAATAGCCTGAGAATATAAGCATAAATTGATATAATAGAAGTTAGTATAGTAAACTGGTCAGAACTGGTCCAAACTGGCATAGAGTAGTTCCATCTAACCTGTGTCTAGGATGTGGGGCAGCACAGCGATGACACAGAGCTGGTAGTCATCACAGGTCTTCTTCAGGACATCTGCGTTAAGGATCTGAGAGAGTCACACACACACAATTAAGAATCGAAGAGAGAAACACTTAAGAGAAACTTAAACTTCAAGAGGAAGATTATCTTCTAGTTAACCATAATAAAAATATATATTTGAACTTTGATGGAGGGCATAAAAACAATATCTTGGAACCTTTTAGGTTACAATCTTATTGTTTTAATGCTCTCAAACACACAGACACACCAGCCCCAGACAGACACACCAGCCCCAGACAGACACACCACCCCCCAGACAGACCAGCCCCAGACAGACACACCACCCCCCAGACAGACACACCACCCCCCAGACAGACACACCAGCCCCAGACAGACACACCAGCCCCAGACAGACACACCAGCCCCAGACAGACCCCAGACAGACACACCAGCCCCAGACAGACACACCACCCCCAGACAGACACACCAGCCCCAGACAGACACACCAGCCCCAGACAGACACACCAGCCCCAGACAGACCCCCAGACAGACACACCACCCCCCAGACAGACACACCACCCCCCAGACAGACACACCACCCCCCAGACAGACACACCACCCCCCAGACAGACACACCACCCCCCAGACAGACACACCACCCCCAGACAGACACACCACCCCCAGACAGACACACCACCCCCAGACAGACACACCACCCCCAGACAGACACACCACCCCCAGACAGACACCAGCACACCTACCTCGAGCAGTTCAGGAGGAGCGGCGTTGTCAGAGAACAGGTCCAGAGCGCGGGCAATGATGTCACCTCGGGTCCTCCCCCCCTGGTAGTCCTCAGGCTCCTCCCCCTTCTTGAAGATCTTAATTGTGGGGAATCCACGGACCTGCAGATACGGAAAGAGAAACGGGAAAAACCTCAGTCCTCGGCCACACTCGGTAAGCAAATGTTGTTGGACGTTTCTGGTATAAATGTCCTGAATAGAGCAGACACGATTCCTGTATTTCTATATAAATCAGTGTTAGAAATATATAAATGTAGAACAATCTGAACTTTCTGCTGTTGTGCGCAGACAGACATCAGTGGTGATGCTACACTGATAGTATCTGACTGGTGGGTGTTCCTGCTCACCCCGTAACGGCTGGCCAGACCCTGGTGCACAGTGGCGTCCACGGCTCCCAGGTGGACCTTGTCCTTGGTCTGCTCCTTGACGGCCGAGGCTGCAGCCGCCCACTCAGGCTCCAGGCTCTTGCAGTGGCCACACCAGGGGGCAAAGAACTCCACCAACCACACTTCACCACTGTCCAGAACCAGCCGGTCAAAGTTGTCATCCGTCAGCTCCACAACATTCTTCTTACTTCCACCACCACCACTCTGGAGAAAGAGTATGTTTACTTAGACGTACCGCTTACACTCTGTGCAAAATGTTTAAACAAGAAGACTTGACACGATTCTGAAAACCCTGTAATCATATTCAATTCTTTCAACACGTTGCTAAATCTGGCCAAATTTATGTTGTAGGACACCGGACTCATGTTCACTAGGGTACAATGTAGCAAAACATTTTGTGACGGAAAAGAACTAGTGTTCTTGTTGGACAGCCAGTACCTCCATATTTCACTTTAAACGTTTTGTCCATTCTGAACATGACCCAGCCGAAGCGTCAGTAGTAGTTACCTGTCTGCTGTTGTCAGAACCACCTGACCTGCCACTCAGCCGGTCCTTCACTAGAGTACGGAGAGTATTCAGGGCTCCGTCCACTATGGCCTGGCTACTACGCCCACCTGAGGGAGGGAGATTATTAACACCATTAGAGCCCAGCAATCTGAACACATTGATGTCTTGACCTTTTTATCCTTTGTGCTGTTGTCTGTGCCGAAATGTTTGTGCTCCTGCCATGTTGCTACTATGCTATGTTGTCATGTGTTGCTGCCATGTTGTGTTGCTGCCATGTTGTGTTGCTGCCATGCTATGTTGTCATGTGTTGCTGCCATGTTTTGTTGCTGCCATGTTGTGTTGCTGCCATGCTGTGTTGCTGCCATGCTATGTTGTCATGTGTTGCTGCCATGTTGTGTTGCTGCCATGCTGTGTTGTCATGTGTTGCTGTGTTGCTGCCATGCTGTGTTGCTGCCATGCTGTGTTGCTGCCAAGCTGTGTTGCTGCCAAGCTGTGTTGCTGCCAAGCTGTGTTGCTGCATGCTGTGTTGCTGCCATGCTGTGTTGCTGCCATGCTGTGTTGCTGCCATGCTGTGTTGCTGCCATGCTGTGTTGCTGCCATGCTGTGTTGTTGTCTTAGATCTCTATGTAGTGTTGTGATGTCTCTTGTCATAATGGTTGATTTGTCCTACATCTTTCTTTTTTTTTTATCCCCGTCCCCGCAGGAAGCCTTTTGCCTCTTGGTAGGCCATCATTGTAAATAAGAATCTGTTCTGAATTTATTTTCCTAGTTAGATAAAGGTTCAATAAATACAAAATATTGCCAGAAAGTCACATGGGTTGTATTCACTAAACGGAAGAAAACTAACCAAAAAATAGAAAGGGATAACCCGAATGTGTCAAATCAGAAACACTTGTTTTTGTTTTCCGTTGCAAAAATGTTTTGCTATGCGTGTGCACTAATGAATACAACACAGGGTTGTGTTTATTAGGCACCAAAGAGAAGAAAATGGACTGAAACAGGGAGGGACCTGATCCAATAAGAAACGCAGATTGTCCTTTTCAATTGAAAAGCATTTAAAAATGTTTCCCATTGCGTGCCCTAATGAACACAACCCTGGTCCATGTTAAAGGTAACGTCAATATGACATCATAATACTGTATATGCCATTTAGCGGCTCTACATGTGGTAGGAATTGAGCCTGAGGATGATGCCGTTTGCTTTATGATGTCATATCTGAGTCTACCTTTAAAGTTAGGGAAAGGCCCAGCTACTAGACGTACCTTGGTAATCATCAGGCTTGTTCTTATTGGCCCCAAAGATCTTGATGGAAGGGAAGCCTCTGACACCGTACTGACCACCCAGGGACTTGTGCTGGTCGGCGTCCACCGCACCGACCTTAACGATGCCCTGGGGGACAGCGAGAGGTTACAGTCAATGTCACCACCATCATCATTACTGTTGCCAGAAATAGTCATTGCATCCCTCATTAGTATAGCTCATAGTGCGCTGGTGATCTCTATTTGTTTTGTACCAGAAAGATATACACCCAGGACATGACATGGACAAGCAGTAGCAGTAAAAGATGCAGCTGCTTATTGTGAATGTGGTATAGTGATCAACTGCTTATAGTTATCAAATGGTCCTGCACAGATGTGATGGTTGCATGTGGAGCGAACTGTAGTAACGTGCACTTTATGTAGCTAGTGACATGTGGAGCGAACTGTAGTAACGTGCACTTTATGTAGCTAGTGACATGTGGAGCGAACTGTAGTAACGTGCACTTTATGTAGCTAGTGACATGTGGAGCTAACTGTAGTAACGTGCACTTTATGTAGCTAGTGACATGTGGAGCGAACTGTAGTAACGTGCACTTTATGTAGCTAGTGACATGTGGAGCGAACTGTAGTAACGTGCACTTTATGTAGCTAGTGACATGTGGAGCGAACTGTAGTAACGTGCACTTTATGTAGCTAGTGACATGTGGAGCGAACTGTAGTAACGTGCACTTTATGTAGCTAGTGACATGTGGAGCGAACTGTAGTAACGTGCACTTTATGTAGCTAGTGACATGTGGAGTGAACTGTAGTAACGTGCACTTTATGTAGCTAGTGACGTAACACGTTAATAAAACAACTTCAAGTTGAATTACAACATCTTAAGTTGAAATAATATTGGTGTAATATAGGTGACACTAATAACAGAGGTAGAGTTTACCTTCAAGGCTGTGGCTGTCTTCTTCCAGTCAGCAGTCAGGCTCTGACAGTGTCCACACCTGTGGAGAAAAACAGTCTTCCTGTTCCAGGCACCAGACTACACACAGCCTTATATCCATCTGCATTAGCAGAGTGAAGTCTACACAAATACGATCACTCCGAGTGATAATGAGCAAGTCTGGTTTTGCATAGACCTGCCACAGATGTTTTTTCAGCCAGGATGCGTGCATTTGCTTCAAGTTTATGCCAAAGGGACGATGTGTTTACTAGCTACTATTTGAACTTCTATATCAATGTGTATTCAGTGATGAGAACGCTGTAGAAATGTTATTGACAATTCTCTATTCTTCTTAACAGACAATGTTTTCTGTTCTTCAAAATACATCTCTATCCGAACTTTCTGTAACGTTACAACCTTCTGAATGCACCCCAGGTCTACAAACTATTTTGTCCCTCCTTGACAGGTTATTGGGATAAAGAGATTTCATACAACGCTAGCTGCTTGGTGGCAATTTAACCCTTGTGGCTAAGTTCTCAGTATCTCATTGGGCCCCCCATCAGATTCAACCACTCACCAAGGAGCGTAAAACTCAATGAGCCAGAGGCTGTCGCTCTGAAGAACCTCCCGGTTGAAGTTGGAGGGGTTGAGTTCAACGACATCATCAGCAGCAGAGTAGAATCCCTGGGCCATCAAGACCAGGGAACAACCCAAAACACCTGGTGGGGAAGAGGCAGAGGAAAGGAGGAGCTGAGTGTGAGGTGTATGTACATTGTCATATTGCATGTGCAAACAAACACTGTCCAAGACCATGTTGGTAGCTTGAAATGATTGCTAATACATACAAACTTTCAATTATGTAGGGAATAGGCTACAGTTCAGCAGAATACATTTAAAAAAATTAAAAGTTGGCACATCAAGCCAAACTCTAAATAGCTAGCTACGGTTAAAATGGTTAACTAGTCTAAAATCCAGAACCCATTTCATCAGGTTTTAATTCAGCTTGTCGTCTTTTAGCCATCGTGTCATTGTCACTAGTTAACTAATATTGCCAGAGTGAATCCAAATACAATCTGATTCAGTAGCATTAACGTCTGACAGCTAGCAATCTTGGATACATCCTATGGCCACCATGACCGAACCTTAGCTAAATAGCTTTGTTCTTTTTTTACAATGGCATTAACTACAAACCAATATAATACTAATAAATCTGAACAAGCTGTTTAGACTTTCTTACCAAGTAAAAGCCCTCTCATGATTCCAGCGGATCTCTGAGCACCAGTCCAATGTAATTGTCCAGAGCAGCTCTGTTGCAGAAAAGGACCAGCGCTACAAAAAGAGAGGGCGAAATGTTTTACCGTGGCCCACGCTGATTGGCTCCCTGCCGGCTGTGCCGCGCCACGTCCAATCAGAACTCGACGTGTAGTTTTCCCAGCCAGTACAGGATGGCGTGTAAAAGAATCACAGGAAGATATGTGGAGAGTTAAAGCCATGGTGGAGAGCCAATATGCTTTCAGTCACGACCGGACCGCTCATTAGGCAGGATTAGGCGACCGCCTATGGCGAAAGATTGACGAGAGCGGAATTTTCTGAGCTATAAACTGACCGAGACGAACCTCCAACCACAACACATAACACCTTACATAATTCTGCCCCAAAATAATGACCATTTCTGTCAACCAGCGCATTCATAAAATCCAATGTCAGGCAACACTGTAGGCTACACCTCAGTAAGCACGGACCGACGCCGTTTTAGATGTCTTTTTTGGTGCAGTTCTGGACCGGCCTTGATTTCCACAGCCACGGACATTGATTTTTGATCCAAACATAGACGTCTATAAATGACTTATGTCCAACTTTCATTGAGAACCAAAAATGAGCCTGATTTCAACACCCGGAAAAAAATATATTTTCAGCATCTGTAAAATAAGTATTTTCAGTGTCTGTAAAACATGTATTTTCAACATCAGGAGAATAAGTATTTTCAACTTAGGTTCAGAACCGAAAATGAACTTGATTTCAACATCCTGAGGGGGAGGCATTTTTTGGTTTTGCCTATGGCGGTAGAAGCCAAGGACCGGCCCTGCTTTCACTCCAAGGTTTTTTCTATGACCACAACGAAGCTCAGTAGTCTTAACACCATAGATTCAAATCTAAAAATGATTTTTTTTCATGTGATTTCTTACAATGATTTTGCTTTGTTTGTTGCATATGCTTAAGGTTCCCATATTGCTAAAGTTATCCAATATTTGGATGTGTTCTTAGGAGACCCCCACTTGAGTTCTTATGATGTGGAATGTAGTTTATGTGTCGGGGGCTAGGGTCAGTTTGTTATATCTGGAGTACCTCTCCTGTCCTATTCGGTGTCCTGTGTGAATCTAAGTGTGCGTTCTCTAATTCTCTCCTTCTTTCTTTCTCTCTCCCGGAGGACCTGAGCCCTAGGACCATGCCCCAGGACTACCTGACATGATGACTCCTTGCTGTCCCCAGTCCTCCTGGCCATGCTGCTGCTCCAGTTTCAACTGTTCTGCCTTACTATTATTCGACCATGCTGGTCATTTATGAACATTTGAACATCTTGGC
The DNA here is from genome assembly GCF_023373465.1 of Oncorhynchus keta. Taxonomy (NCBI): domain Eukaryota; kingdom Metazoa; phylum Chordata; class Actinopteri; order Salmoniformes; family Salmonidae; genus Oncorhynchus; species Oncorhynchus keta. Next base: position 73,555,159 of record NC_068439.1, read on the forward strand.
CATGTTCTGTTATAATCTCCACCCGGCACAGCCAGAAGAGGACTGGCCACCCCACATAGCCTGGTTCCTCTCTAGGTTTCTTCCTAGGTTTTGGCCTTTCTAGGGAGTTTTTCCTAGCCACCGTGCTTCTACACCTGCATTGCTTGCTGTTTGGGGTTTTAGGCTGGGTTTCTGTACAGCACTTTGAGATATCAGCTGATGTACGAAGGGCTATATAAATAAATGTTATTTTATTTTATTTGAATGATTGATTGCCTAAAATCTGTAGGTTATGCTATTCAAGTTGAAATACCTACACATTTCTTAGTGTAAAAAAAAACTGCACAGGGGGCATTTCTAGATGAGCCAAAGTTTAGCATTTAAGCCTACAGTAAGACGGACTTTGTTTGTTGCTTAAATCAATAAATTATACAGTGTTGGGGAAGCTACTCTGAAAATATAGTTTACCAAGCTACCAATTACTTCACACTGGAAGAAGTTAGGCTACACTAAGAAAAAGTACATCATTCACTACATACAAACTACTTAGTAAAAAATTGTCATATCTAAATCTGAAATATCATAGACTACAAATTGCAAGAACAGAACACTCTGGAGTCAGGTGTTAACAGAATGTGTAATTTAGCCTACACAAAAACAATGTTTTAAGTGATAATTAGGCAAGTCTGATACCGGAACAAATGAAATGTTTGCCTACACCCGTTTTATTTTTGCAAAAACGTAGTTTGGAGTTCGAGTAGTTAGCTACATGCTACATGTCAAAACAAGTAAATAACGACTCAAAACACTACAAACATTTGAATTTAGTTCAACAACCACCAAGCTTCTGCAAAATCTAGTTTAGTTGAACTACGTGTAGTTGATTACTTCCCAACACTGAGAATATATAGGCTAATATTGATTCAACAAACCAATTTATGTGGTTCGTGATTGCAATGTGAACTCATTGTCGCTAGATGGAGATACTAGGCAAGACTGTTGCTTTATGCCTCTGCGCATTTACGCACACTTGGGTAACCTAACATCCTTCCATAATATGGCCATTAAAAATCTCCTTTTTCACTGCAACATATCTTGTTGAAATGTATTCCTTGACAACAGAGATTTACCTTTCTTGACAGGCAATATATTTGTGCACACAAGCCGAAACATTTTTCAAAAGCTAGCCTGAGACAGATTTGCTTGTTGTTTTACCCTTGGGGTAGGCTACCTCCATGAGGAAATAGACAAATGGTATTGGACTGGTAGTGGGGACACTATTTTCTGCCATGTGTATATGTCCGTTTCCTGGCTAATGTCGTCTCTTTACCATAGAACACAATTTATTACAGCTCTCTTCCCACTTCCCCCACACTTTCCTGTAGCTCTCTGCCTCTAGTTACTCCACTATTCATTAGCAGCCTCACATATTTATATTTGTTGTGACGCGTATTCTGCAAGACTGCGCTCTGATGCACAGTAGTCCAACTTTTATCAGCAGGCACAGAGGCGCTCTCTTATTTTCTGATGACGGACTAGTGGGAGAAGAGACGCCTGTTCATTCGGCATTGCTTGCTACAGCTATACGCAAAAGATACATGTGGATTTTTTCCAGGTTCGAATGAAGCTTAGCCTATAGGCCTATACATTTGTGTCAAACATTTAAGGAGATCTGAAAACGTGTCGTTTTCCTTTGATGTTCTGCAGTCTTTTACGCACGCAGTTTCCTACGCAAGTATCCTAGCGTAGACTAGTTGCATTAATACAGGCCAACTATATTCATTCAGATTTTCTTGGAGTAAATCAACAATATAGGCTACACGGACAAGTATGTGGGGAATAACGAGGACGCGATATGCTGATTGCAATGGCTCGGAGGCCAGTGAGGAGACCGGGATTGTCCTGAACATCGGTGGAGTAATACAGGTGTTGTGTGGGGATGTGCTGAACCGTTTTCCGGAGACCCGACTAGCGGAACTGTGGAACACCTCCAAGGGGTGTTTGGAGGACTTATCCTCGCTTTGTGACGACTATGACTCAGGGAAAGGTGAATTTTATTTTGACAGAGACCCGGACGCGTTTAAGTGTATAATTGAGCTGTATTACTATGGGGAGATACATATTAAACGGGGAATCTGTCCAATTTGTTTCGTAAAGGAGATGGAGTTCTGGAAAATCGACTTATATTTCCTGGATGATTGCTGTAAAGGCGACCTACAGGAGGCGGAGGACGAGCTTGCAGAGATTGCCGAGAAGGTTCAAACTATTCTGGTCGACCGGGAAGGGGACCCCTCTGCCAGGGGCTGGCAATGTTTCCAAATGTGCTTGTGGAAGCTTTTGGAGAAGCCGGAGTCGTCGCTGTCCGCGCGCGTCATCGCCATAGTATCTTTCCTCTTCATCCTCATCTCCTCGGTGGTGATGTGCGTAGGCACCATCCCTGACCTGCAGGTGGAGGACGCTGAGGGCAATCACATGGAACACCCGATCTTGGAGGCCATCGAGACCACGTGTATCGGCTGGTTCACCGTTGAATACGTTCTGCGCTTGATATCGTCCCCGAATAAAGTGAAATTCGTCCTGTCCTTCATGAACATCATAGATTTCATGGCCATCATGCCCTTTTACGTGGTGCTGACTTTGACGTCTCTGGGCACGGCTATGATGGAGCTGGCTAACGTGCAGCAGGCGGTGCAGGCGCTGCGCATCATGCGCATTGCGCGCATCTTCAAGCTGGCGCGCCACTCCTCTGGGCTGCAGACTCTCACCTCGGCCCTGAAAAGCAGCTTCAGCGAGCTGGGGATGCTGCTCATGTACATGGGCGTGGGCGTCTTCTTGTTCTCGGCACTGGCCTACACCTTGGAGCAGAGCCACCCGGAGACCATGTTCACCAGCATCCCGCAGTCCTTTTGGTGGGCCGTCATCACCATGACCACCGTGGGCTATGGAGACATCTACCCCAAGACCACGCTGGGTCGGTGCAACGCGGCCGTCAGCTTCCTCTGCGGGGTGATTGCCATCGCGCTGCCCATACACCCTATCATCAACAACTTCGTCATATTCTACAATAAGCAGCAGGTGCTGGAGACCGCGGCCAAACACGAGATCGAACTGATGGCGCTGCGTTCCAGCGAGGCATGTGCAGAGGAGAGCGGGCCCCACATACAGCGCAGATCAGTCGGTGTCGCGTCCGGAGTGTGGGACAATGCCATGCGCTCCTGTCACAGTGACACCTACATTCCCCTGCTGCAAGACCCCAGAGCAGGAGTACAAACCCCAAGCTTGGACAGAAGCTTTGACAGTTCATAGCTGAGTCAAATCACCCCCCTTCACAGCGCACAGCTTTAATGGACCTACAGTATATGCCCCAAAAACATCCATTGCGAGATCACAAATGATAATAAAATCACGATAAAGAACTTGGTGACCCATTGTAAAATGTCTCAAAATATAAGTTCATTAGTGTAATAATGTCACTTTTCCAACATTGGTGTAGGCCAGGAGTCACCAACCAGGAGTCTCCAACCAGGAGCCACCAACCAAGAGTCTCCAACCAGGAGTCACCAACCAGAAGTCTCCAACCAGGAGTCACCAACCAGGAGTCACCAACCAGGAGTCACCAACCAGGAGTCACCAACCAGGAGTCACCAACCAGGAGTCTCCAACCAGGAGTCTCCAACCAGGAGTCACCAACCAGGAGTCTCCAACCAGGAGTCACCAACCAGGAGTTACCAACCAGGAGTCTCCAACCTTTTCTAGCATGAGAGCTACTTTTAAAAAACGAAACATGTGGCTAGTTTTTTTTCTAGCTTTCAAATAGGCACATTCTTCTCTTCTCCTCTCCCATGCATCTCTTCCTCGGGTCCTTGAAGAGAAAGTATTGCACTGTTTTCACTCTCAGTATACCTGGTAAAATATTTGTAATAAACAACTCTAAGGGGAGCCCTATAAAATCTGTGATTTCTTCCCCAAATTGTTTTATATTTAGATTTTTCCTGGTTTTAGATATTATTATTTTTTGTTCACTCTCAAAATTACAATTGTTCATGGAGAAACAGCCCATGTCAATGCTTAAATCACATCAAAATATTGTATTTTTTACGCCTGGAAGAAAACGAACACATTTGGATTTTTGAGTGCATTTCTTTAATTGCACATCTGGCCCTTTAATTGCTCATCTGCAAGTGAGGAATGTGCTGTCTAATGTGCTGGTCTAGTGATGGTTCTGTACCTCTACTGCTCATTTCATGGCAAATTTAGAAAATAACAAATAAAATAGATACAAATTATATACCTTTAATTTGCAGTTAACATTTAATTGAGAAGGTTTTGGGGAAAGTATTTCTGTCAACCCACAAGTGGGATAATGTCAATGTTGCTTTGATTGCGTAGTAGCTGGGAGCTTACGGTGTCTGATAATTGTGAGATTTATTTATGACAGTTTGTGGTGGAACACTTTAAAATTGCATGTACTTTCAGAATTGTTTGTTGAGCTACTCATAGGTGGGCTGCGAGCTATTGGTAGCTCACGATCAACCTGTTGGATACCCCTGGTGTAGGCCTATAGCCGTGGCTACTTGACAGTCATCTCATCTGTGATTGTGTAAGGTCTAAGTGCTGCAAGAACAGTACTCTGTCACTCCTCCTCTTTATAACCTTGGACTGACAGTCAAATGGACCTAATCACCGGTGTATTGATAAGCGGGTAGACGTGGTGCTGAACAGTCCACTACATATGCATAAAGTTATACAGTGTGTCTAATTTTCCTCTGTAAAAAAAGTATATTAAAAGTGAATTAACTATGAATTTCTATTCTCTATTGCATTTTTTTCTATAGGCACTAGATGCTCCTATATCTACAGATATACATGTATATATCCCACTGGGCACAGATGTCAGTTCACCATCTAGTTTTGATTTACATTTGGTTGACATTTAATTGAACTCATCACATTACATTTTTGGGGATGAAATGACTTGGAAACAATGTTGATTCAACACATTTTTGCTCAGTGGGATGTTATCATGTGTAGCCTAATAAAATGAGATACAGTATCAACAGACTTGTCAGCTGTGACTCTGTACTCAACTAAAGTCATCATGCCTCAAAGAAAAGAGCATGCAGGATATCCTACCATTCCATCTGTATTGGTTTGCAAGCAGGCTTTGGTACAACTTTACCCATTCAGTTTAAGTTTGTTTTGTTCATTAAATCTTCTCAAGTTCAGTTTTCCTGTAAATTCTTCATTCATTTCAGCCTGAGATACTTACAGGCAAACACTTTCTTTATACAGTATGTGTCTATTTAAAGTGGGGTGAAGTCAACCTTCCAATGTCAGATGGAGAACATTCCTTGGCTCTAGGACATTTCAGTAATGGGTTTAAATTTTGCAGCAGCCCCCAAAGCCTCCCCTGAGGGTGTAGGGCATATGTGGCATCAGGGGTGCAACTTTCACTGGGGACGGAGGGGACATGTCCGCCCCCCCCCACACACACATTTTGAAATTGCATTTTTGTCCCCCCACAGTTTTATAATTGGAATGTGATACAAATGAGGCAACGGTGTGCTTTAGGACCATGCGGACACCTCCGAGCGGTTGGGTAGGCTGTTTGGAGTGTTTATCCCCCCCAAATTATAATAATACAAATTTAAAAAATACATTATGTCCCCCAACTTCTAAAACCAAAGTTGCGCCCCTGTGTGGCATACTTGATCGCTGAGTAAAGGCATCCACATGCTTCCCAGACAAAACATTTCGGAATAGTTTGTGCATATATTATGACATATTTTGTTACGTTTTTGTTAGTTTGGGACTTCGGTGAGGGTTGTTAGGGCATGTTCAAATCTTTTCTTGAGGCAAGCCAGTGTTCGGAGCCAAAGTCTAAGCCCCTTCATCGGTAATTGGTCAACAGTAGGGATTCTTCAATAAAAATCTGTTGTCATTCAACGAGAGAGGACTCGTTTTTATACACATTTTTTTCATTGAGATATACTGCACCAAACATCTCCAAGGCAAAAACGACAAAATTAATGACAAACTTCTTGAGTTTTCGAAGATGAATTCTGTATATTCTGAGGAAGTGTATACTGGCTATGGCATCTCAAAATTGACAAACGGTAGGCCTACTATGGCCACTTTTTTCTTGTTTTTCAAGTGAACGTTTTTTAAGGGAGTATGTGAGCACACTCGTTTGATTCGGCTAGCCGACTTTGGCTAGGTACTAGCCGAACTGAAGCATGCTGACGCTTTTAAACTGCTGTGGGTAGGGAGAGAATGGGAGGGAGGACAGGAGTGGATGCAAGTTAGCAACAGCTCGCCAGGCTGTCCACCCACACACACACTTCCACTTCCGCTTAGGGGCCCCTATCTCCTCCTGCATGCACTCACACAATGGCAGGGCTAGTGGGAGAGGCCTTTAACTCCCTGACAGGTGGAGCTATAATGTCAAATAATGTCAAATGCTCTTATTGTGTAGCGGGACAATTTCTCTCTCTCCCTGCCCCTCATGCATGCATGAGACGGAGATTGTCTCACTGCACAATGAGAGGAATTGATGCACACACGTATCTACCAGACTGATGCTTTAGGGCAGGGGTCTCCAACCTTTTCTAGCATGAGAGCTACTTTAAAAAAAATGTACATGTCACAAGCTGCATTTTTTTTTTTAGCTTTCAAACAGGAACATTCTTCTCTGCTTTTTCTCCCCTGCATCTCTTCCTCGGGTCCTTAAAGAGAACATATCGCACTGTTTTCTGTCAGTATACCTGGTAAAATAATGGTTAATAAAGGGGGGCCTGATAAAATCTTTAACTTCTTCGCCAAATTATGTTTTATATTTTTCCCAAATTATGTTTTCTTGGTTTTATTTTTCTCGATTTTAGGTTGTTTTTCACTCTCAAAATGGCAATTTCTCAGACAAAAACAACGAAATTGGATGTACTGAGTCCATGTCAATGCTTAAATCACTTCTAAATATTTTATTTTTTAGGTCTGGAAGAAAACGAACACATTTTGATTTTTGAGTGTATTTCCCCTTTAATTGCGCATCTGGCCTTTGTGCGGGTCTAGTGATGGTTCTGTACTGCTACATGGCAATGTTAGAAAATAACAAATAATAGATGCAAATTATATACTTTCTAAGTGTATTTCCAAATACATTCCAATATTCAACTAAAAACATATCTAAATACTTACTGCCAAATGTCTTTGAAAGTAATTGAAATACCCTAAAAGAATATTTGAGCCCAGGTCTCTCTCTCTCTCTCTCACACACACACACACACACACACACACACACACACACACACACACACACACACACACACACACACACACACACACACACACACACACACACACACACACACACACACACACACACACACACACACACACACACACACACACACACACACACACGTCACATGCAGCTGACTCACTGAGTCTGAATGTTTTCTTTTGAATCAATTACATGGATCAGTGTTGAGTTACACAGCAACAACCATTGTGATGATAAACAAATAGAGATATAATTCCTATCCCAGCCCCCTCTCTTTCCCTCTGTCATTTTAGGATTTGGATTTCTGACTAATGTCCCTGTTTAAAAATAGAACTAAAGGAAGAACGAGACCTAGACTGACCCACTTGTTCAGTGTCATCAATTCAGATGTGTAACTGATATTATATTTGACCTTGAACTGAATACTTCATTGCAAATCAATGTTGCTAAACAGATCCAATACTATTCAAGAATCTTAAAGGATTACTCAAAAACTAGTGGACTAAAGAACAAAATACTAAACGATAGCTTGAGTGAACTATCCCATTACAGTTTTTTCTAACTGCTTACACAAGTTTTCAAAACTGTCTCCTTTTTTCAAAACTCTACACACAATTCCCAAAACTGCACACACAAAATGCCTCACATCTCCTTCAAAATGTAATGCTGCATTCAAAATGCCATAAACACACATGTCAGAATGAAGCATTTGCATCAAATGGCAAACACTGCTTTCATAATAGTACATTTTTGGATATACCACGTAAACACTGTTGTTCTAAATCCAGTCACCAGTGCTAAGCTACGCTTCATCTCTTCTCCGGCCTGGGTCTGGCCACAATACTTCGTCCACATCACAATATACGTTTTCTCTTGCCAAACATCGAGGGAACATCTCCTAGCATGGCGTAACCAACCTTGGACAGAGGCAACCTCTATGTCCCCACATGGAGGGAAGTATCTCCTAGCATGGCATATCCAACCTTGGACAGAGGCAACCTCTATGTCCCCACATGGAGGGAAGTATCTCCTAGCATGGCGTATCCAACCTTGGACAGAGGCAACCTCTATGTCCCCACATGGAGGGAAGTATCTCCTAGCATGGCGTATCCAACCTTGGACAGAGGCAACCTCTATGTCCCCACATGGAGGGAAGTATCTCCTAGCATGGCGTATCCAACCTTGGACAGAGGCAACCTCTATGTCCCCACATGCGTCCTCCATTGCCTGGAGAAGCGGCATGCGGGCATTGGGTTGGTGATCATACACTTTCCAGCGCCAGGCTGAGAAGAATTCCTCTATGGGATTTAGAAAAGGTGAATATGGGGGTATGTACAAAACTACAAATTGTGGATGGGTGGCTAACCAGTTTTGGACCAAAACAGCCCGGTGAAAACTAACATTGTCCCATAAAACCACAAATCTAGCAGGCTCCTGATCTGTATCGGGGACAAGCATTGTGTAAATTGCATCCAGAAAAGTGAGCATATGGCCGGTGTTGTACGGACCCAGTGTGGCATTGTGATGGAGGACCCCGTTTTGAGTGATGGCAGCACACATGGTTATATTACCCCCACGCTGTCCAGGGACATTGGTAATTGCCTTACTGTCCTATTACATTTCTTCTGAGGCGCCTGGTTTTGGTGAGGTTGAAGCCAACCTCATCAACATAAATCAATTCATGGCGAATTACATGGGCATCCAGCTCCAATACTCTCTGTAACAGACAAAAGGATATACAGATGGGTAAATATGGTATGTCTGAAGTACTGGAAGTAGTATTGCATACATACCTCTACAAAGTCATGTCGCATATTCTTGACTCTGTCAGAGTTTCTCTCAAATGGCACCTTGTAAAGTTGTTTCATCGTCACTCGGTGCCGTTGGAAGATGTGTTGTGTGGTCGACAGGCTTACAGCATTGATGTTGTTAAATATGGTGTCATTATTCAAGATATGCTCTCTTATCTCTCGAATCCTAATTGCATTGTTGGCCAAAACCATATTTATAATTGCAGTCTCTTGTACATCTGTAAACAAGCGTCCTCGTCCTCCATGATGTCTTTGCCTTTCCACTCTGGACAGAATTCAAACACAGTATGTGTTCAGCATAGGAACTGTAAACAATGTACAAAAAAATGTTGGACAGCATGATAACCAACCTCATTCATTCAATGCAGTGCAGTAGATGGATGGCTTAGAGTTACAAATGTTTATGCAATACTATGCAGTCATACGTATTTTACAGTACATTACTGTAATGCTAAAATAGTCATTAGATAGTTGCATACTTGTTCTCATTTCTGAAGGTTCGAATAATGGACGCCACTGTAAATCGACTCAAGTTGGGCTGGACTCTCAGTCCAGCCTCTCTCATGGTCAAACCGTGGTTGATCACATGATCAACAAGTGTTGCCCTAATCTCATCAGAGATGGCTCTCCTTCCTTCTCTCCTTCCTTCTCTTCTTTGCCCTCATCCTCTTCTTCCTACTCCTCCTACTCCTCTTGCTCTCTGTCCATTTTTGGCATCCATTGTTCAAAACAGGTAATCTGACCTTTGACCTATTTATAGGCCTATACCACAGTAAAGCAGTGATTGGTTAGTGATCAGTTAAGATATTAGTGTTTGCACATGTGAGGAGTGTGTGTGTGACCTGGTGAATAAGTGTAGCATTTTGATTGGTTGTGTTTGGAAAAGGAAAGCAAGTCACTTTTGAAAAAAGTGTTTTATGCAATTGACAACTGAGTCAAAGGCTGAGAAATAAATATCTTATTGTTTTGGATATTTGGTGTGTAGTTTTGCACTTTGAGTGAGAGGTTTCAAAAATCGTGTGACATGAAAAGATTTTGTGTGTAAGCAGTTGGAAAAAACTGTGGGTGGTATGTGGTATATGTAAACAGGGGCGCAACTTTCACTGGGGATGGGGACGGGGGACATGTCGCACTCCCGCACCCCCTCCAAATTCTGAAATTGCATTTTTGTCCTCTCCAGTTTTATAATTGGAATGTGATACAACATGAGACAACGGTGTGCTTTAGGACCATGCGGATGCCTCCGAGCAGTCGGGTAGGCTGTTTGGAGTGTTAATCTGACTGGATATTTTAAATAAAAATGATGTCGTTCCCCCATTTCTAAAACCAAAGTCGTGGCCCTGTATGTAAATTATGTCGAGGTATCGAATTCTGCATGAAATAGACAGTAGTAGCATTAATTTGAAAAAGGATGCTGGAAGGTAAAGCCAAGGCTCAAAGAGACATATTCCCCTCCCGGTGGGAGAGATATTTTCAGATGCGGGGAATGAGTAAGGTAATCTCCTAAATGATTGCAGATTTAGGAGGAATGGAAACCGTCTACAAAACCATTATAATTTTCAGAACATTGATATGTTTTTCCTGGACAGAAAAGTTTATAAGCACGTATATGTGCACTCAGAAGGCAGCTTGACTCATAGAGATCCGTGAAAACGCAACAACAAAAAATCATCACAAAGATTCAATCGGACCTTTCTCCAAGCAAAAAGATTCAATCGGACCTTTCTCCAAGCAAAAAGATTCAATCGGACCTTTCTCCAAGCAAAACGATTCAATCGGACCTTTCTCCAAGCAAAAAGATTCAATCGGACCTTTCTCCAAGCAAAAAGATTCAATCGGACCTTTCTCCAAGCAAAAAGATTAAAATGGACACAATTTTGTACTTTTCTGAAATCTCTCCATCTGCCACACCCTCCCCCTTTCTCTCTCTATGTCTCTCTATGTTAATTTCTCTATAGCAAAGATACATTTCCCCCTCAAACGCACTGTATGGGGCCCCAGGGCCCTGTTGGGCCAATGTTCAATATGACGCAGATGGAATGTAGCCTACAGAACGAGTACAATTCCATTTCACGAAGAATGATAAGGAATGACTCATTTACCCAGGCCTATAGCTTATATACTATAATTTCCAACAACATCAACAACTGATTAAACCCCAGGGGCCACAGAAATTAGACTAAATGCAAAATCGTCATCAGATATAAATCAATCAATATAATTAAAACTTCTTTCTGTGATTAACACGGAGAGAGAATATAAAGAATATAAATCTAAATCTCTTGATGTATTTTCTTATAGGGCTCGTTAAAACTTTATGATTGCATATCCATAATAACCTTTCAGCAGCATTGGAGATGATAGAGCTAATGGGAACGTGGCGTGATGCCATGTCGTTGCTCCCAGCCCCGAGGAAACGTGTTTCACAGGAGGAGAGAACAGTGGTTGGTGTGTGAAGGAGAATAGCAATAAATGCTAGCTGAAGGACGTTATAATATAATCGCATACCCTCCTGTTGAAGGTTAAACAGGCCATATGGCAATGGCTTGGCTATGAGCAGGCCTAGGGTGAACTGCTTGGAGGGATGGTTCCCCAGACCCAGGTTAATCTTCTACCAATGATGCAAATGACATTCATTGCTGGTCAAATAATCCCTTGTGGACAGCCTACGAAAATGAGAGTCTGACCAAATTAAATTACTGGGCACATGACAAGACCGTGAATACCCACACACCCTCCCCTCGTCTCTATGAGGCACTTTCCCCTCTCTAACAGTGTCTCAGTCCTTTGCTGACAGACGAGCCAGGCGCAAAAATGTTTTACAGAGGGCACACAGCGTCAGCCATGTTATTTTAGCGCTGTCTCAATTCAGTTGATACATTTACAGGTTTATCATTAAGAAAATTGGTCACAAGAGGCTGAGACCATAGAGATAGAATCAAATCAAATTATATTTGTCACATACACATGGTTAGCAGATGTTAATGCGAGTGTAGCGAAATGCTTGTGCTTCTTGTTCCGACAATGCAGTAATAACCAACGAGTAATATAACCTAAAATTACACAACAACTACCTTATACACACAAGTGTAAAGGGATGAAGAATATGTACATAAAAATATATGAATGAGTGATGGTACAGAAAGGCATAGGCAAGATGCAGTAGATGGTATAGAGTACAGTATATTCATATGAGATGAGTAATGTAGGGTATGTAAACATTATATTAAGTTGCATTGTTTAAAGTGCCTAGTGATACATTCATTACATCCATTTTTCCATTATTAAAGTGGCTGGAGTTGAGTCAGTATGTTGGCAGCAGCCACTCAATGTTGTGTGGTGTTAGAAGCTGTTTTTCAGTCTCTCTGTCCCTGCTTTGATGCACCTGTACTGACCTCGCCTTCTGGATGATAGCGGGGTGAACAGGCAGTGGCTCGGGTGGTTGTTGTCCTTGATGATCTTTATGGCATTCCTGTGACATCGGGTGGTGTAGGTGTCCTGGAGGGCAGGTAGTTTGCCCCCGGTGATGCGTTGTGCAGACCTCACTACCCTCTGGAGAGCCTTACGGTTGTGGGCAGAGCAGTTGAGGTACCAGGCGGTGATACAGCCCGACAGGATGCTCTCGATTGTGCGTCTGTAAAAGTTTGTGAGTGTGTTTGGTGACAAGCCGAATTTCTTCAGCCTCCTGAGGTTGAAGAGGCGCTGTTGAGACCATAAAGATAGATAGAAGTGGTTTCACAAGAGGTTGAGACCATAGAGATAAGATAGATGTGGTTTCACAAGAGGCTGAGACCATAGAGATAGATAGAAGTGGTTTCACAAGAGATTGAGACCATAGAGATAGATGGAAGTGGTTTTACAAGAGGTTGAGACCTTAGAGATAGATAGAAGTGGTTTCACAAGAGATTGAGACCATAGAGATAGATGGAAGTGGTTTCACAAGAGATTGAGACCATAGAGATAGATAGAAGTGGTTTTACAAGAGGCTCTGACCATAAAGATAGATAGAACTGCTTCAGGCAAGTTGGTGGTGATTCCCTCCACGACTTATTTTCTCATCGCGAGAGACAATTATATTTTATGAACCGGAATAACCTTCTCAAGTGGTCTCGTCCAATGATCGCAAATGATTTGGGGTTGAAGTAAAAAACAAAAAAACATTATTGAGGGACTGTTTCATTTAAGCGTAGGCCCATGGCTCCTCTAGGGCTTAATATTAATTTCACACGTTAGATTTACTCAGATATGCATTTACCATGAATCATTATGTAGCAGCAAAGTCTGCATAATGACAATGAATGCGCCTAAACTAATACCTTGTAACACTCCCACTTGTGCGAATGTAACACTCCCACTTGTGCGATGTTGATGGAAATACTTTGCAAATAGCAATAAAACAAGCCCAAATATACATGGACGGATGGACCTGAAGTTGCCAATTCAGATGGATGAAGTGCTTCAGTCTACAAGCATAGATGTAAATACTGTACATGAATCTGTACGTTGAGTAAGCAAGTACTTACTATACAGCTCATGATAAATTCCCATTCCTGAATTCCTGTCTGAATTCCTGTCCATTGGGGGGCATCCCAGGAAAGTCCAATAGACGACAGGTTAAATCCCACCAGTATAGACGGAGCCAGTCACACACACATCACTTTAGAAGAGATTATAAATGCATTTTATATGTCCCCTCGCATCTTATCTATGAGAGCTAATGAAGTTGAAATGTTATTTTCTTTGAACTTATAAGACATAATTATAGTGTAAGAGGGCAGAGAAGGTGTTGCTGTGTAGTATATATTTAGATGGCAGCTTAGGCGAGAGGACAAAGATATCTTAACAAAAAGCCACAGCACGAAGGTGTGTGGTCTAATTGCATAGCGCAGGGTCAGGGAGGAGGTAAAGGTTAGCCAGTATTTACTCCATTGCAGGCAAACTTCAGCGTGCCAAAGGATGAGAGTAAGACCTGCCAGTCTATAACTATAGCCACTCTGTAACTAGCTTCCACCTGTCCAAACCACTCAGATCTACAGGAGGGACTAAAGAGGCTCGGGGCCAACAGCACTACTGTTTAGCCCTTCAACAGAAAGGTGAAACCTGCCAGTTTCTCACTACTACTCTCTCTCATTAGCCAAAGCACATCTCTGCCTAGTTGTGGCTGGTGTTAAATTCATAGTCTGTCATCTCTTGTCTCGTCAAGTGATTGTTTTGGCTGCGTTTAGTTCTGCAAGGTCAATGAGATGGATGCCTGGGCTGTACTGCTCTCTATCATGGCTCTAAGAGAAATGTAAAACAGCAGTGTGCTCAATTTAAGCTGTCCCAACATTCGCACTTCGACTTTGTTGTTTTGTGTGAGCAATAGAGTTGGATGATTGGCAAAGTTGGCGAGGGTCAATTCAAGTTTTCAATTGAGTCAATTCCAGGAAGTAAGTTGAAATAGAATTTAATGATCTGAAAATGGCCACACAAAAAATCTGTTGTTTTCAATTAGGGGGAATTCTGACCCGAGTTAAGAGTGTGTAAATGGAATGTAAATCCCTTTCTTCCCTCTATGCTTATTCTGACCTTGAACTTAAGTAGGAGAATAGCATGCTATTCACCCTCTATTCCCTTGTGGTTTCATTTTGAAATCAGTCTGGGTAAGTAGGAGAATAGCATGCTATGCACCCTCTATTCCCTTGTGGTTTCATTTTGAAATCAGTCTGGGTAAGTAGGAGAATAGCATGCTATTCACCCTCTATTCCCTTGTGGTTTCATTTTGAAATCAGTCTGGGTAAGTAGAAGAATAGCATGCTATTCACCCTCTATTCCCTTGTGGTTTCAGCACTTTGAGATATCAGCTGATGTACGAAGGGCTATATAAATACATTTGATTTGATTTGATTTGATTTTGAAATCAGTCCGGGTAAGTAGGAGAATAGCATGCTATTCACCCTCTATTCCCTTGTGGTTTCATTTTGAAATCAGTCCGGGTAAGTAGGAGAATAGCATGCTATTCACCCTCTATTCCCTTGTGGTTTCATTTTGAAATCAGTCCGGGTAAGTAGGAGAATAGCATGCTATTCACCCTCTATTCCCTTGGGGTGGAGCTCAAGTAAATGAAGTTGTGTCTACAGATACACCGTATTCTGACATGGACTTTATTCCCTAATAATTCCATCATGAATAAAATCTAGCGAAACTACCGGTTCCAAGTGGAAAAAGCATCTTTATTTTTGAAGACAGAAATAGCACCATTCTCCATGCACTTGTAATATACAACTTGATAAGAGCTATTGTTAACGGCAAAATGAGTCATCTGTTTGCAGAAGGGGATTGTAAATATAAATGACAATTGTTTTAGATCTAGTTTACCTTATAATGGCTGGAGACAAATGTGAAACCAGTCATATGGCAACAATCTGAATCATATCAGCTTATCAACTTTCCCACAGGAATGTTTATGAAATGCTTTGCCATTATGCTGCATTTTTAATGTACAGACTTTTAATTTTCAGGGATGGGCACTCTCAAATGTCTTAATTATAGGCTACCCCGACTTTCTCTGTTTCCCATTTCTGTCATGTTAAAAATTAGTCACTATCACTATCGACCGTCAGTAGACCTAATAACCACACATATTACACTGTTAATTTACTGTTAGTTCCCTTCACTTGGTATAGTCTGCATTATCATTCCATTTATTTAAACAGTTTTTCGTTTACTCCATCTCCCACTAGGCACTGACGTCAATTCAATATCTATTTCACGTTGGTTCAACGTAATGTCATTGAAATGAAGTGGAAACAATGTTGATTCAACCAGTGTGCACAGTGGGTTGCTTCCTTTGTAAACTCCTTCACTGCTGTGTGTTTTTTGCTAAGGATCATTAGTAACATTTGATTTATATATATTTTTTAAAGACATGTGGGCTCATTAAATCGTTATGGAGCGGAGCGCAGACCAAGCCATAACAGCTTGAACCCGACGCATGGTGCAATACTTGGCCTCTTCACCACACAGTTCCATGGTTGGTGCAGGCAAAAGACAAAGGCTATTATACACTATTCTCCCTATTATAATTCTATGTAATTAACAGCTTCGCACCCCCCGCAGCTGCTTGCCCAAGCCTCCCCAGCTTCTCCTTCAACCAAATCCAGATAGCAGATGTTCTGAAAGAGCTGCAAAACCCGTACCCGTACAAATCAGCTGGGCTAGACAATCTGGACCCGCTCTTTCTGAAATTATCCGCTGTCATTGTTGCAACCCCTATTACCAGTCTGTTCAACCTCTCTTTCGTATCATCCGAGATCTCTAAAGATTGGAAAGCTGCCGCGGTCATCCCCCTCTTCAAAGGGGGTGACACTCTGAACCCAAACTGTTACAGACCTATATCTATCCTGCCCTGCCTCTCTAA
This sequence comes from Oncorhynchus keta, assembly GCF_023373465.1. NCBI lineage: Eukaryota > Metazoa > Chordata > Actinopteri > Salmoniformes > Salmonidae > Oncorhynchus > Oncorhynchus keta. The sequence continues at coordinate 73,571,627 of NC_068439.1, forward strand.
AGTCTTCGAAAGCCAAGTTAATAAACAGATCACTGACCATTTCGAATCGCACCGTACCTTCTCCACTGTGCAATCCGCTTTCCGAGCTGGTCATGGCTGCACCTCAGCCACACTCGAGGTATTAAACGATATCATAACCGCCATCGATAAAAGACAGTACTGTGCAGCCATCTTCATCGACCTGGCCAAGGCTTTCGACTCTGTCAATCACCGTATTCTTTTCGGCAAACTCAACAGTCTTGGTTTCTCAAATGACTGCCTCGCCTGGTTCACCAGCTACTTCTCAGATAGAGTTCAGTGTGTCAAATCGGGCAGTCTCTATGGGGGTACCACAGGGTTAAATTCTCAGGCTGACTCTTTTCTCTGTATATATCAACAATGTCGCTATTGCTGCCGGTGATTCCCTGATCCACCTCTATGCAGACGATATCATTCTGTATACATCTGGCCCTTCTTTGGACACAGTGTTAACAAACCTCCAAATGAGCTTCAATGCCATACAACACTCCTTCCGTGGTCTCCAACTGCTCTTAAACGCTAGTAAAACTAAATGCATGCTTTCAACCGATCGCTGCCCGCACCTGCCCGCCCGACTAGTATCACTACTCTGGACGGTTCTGACTTAGAATATGTGGACAACTACAAATACCTAGGTGTCTGGCTAGACTGTAAACTCTCCTTCCAGACTCATATTAAAAATCTCCAATCCAAAATTAAATTTAGAATCGGCGTCCTATTTCGCAACAAAGCCTCCTTCACTCATGCCCCGCCGAACATACCCTCGTAAAACTGACTATCCTGCCGATCCTCGACTTTGACAATGTAATTTACAAAATAGCCTCCAACACTCTACTCAGGAAACTGGATGCAGTCTATCACAGTGCCATCAGTTTTGTCACCAAAGCCCCATATACCACCCATCACTGTGACCTGTTGAATAATTTTGCACGCCCAATTTTTCAGTTTTTGATTTGTTAAAAAAGTTTGAAATATCCAATAAATGTCGTTCCACTTCATGATTGTGTCCCACTTGTTGTTGATTCTTCACAAAAAAATAGTTTTATATCTTTATGTTTATGTGCTTTTACACCTGCATTGTTTGCTGTTTGGGGTTTTAGGCTGGGTTTCTGTACAGCACTTTGAGATATCAGCTGATGTACGAAGGGCTATATAAATAAATTTGATTTGATTTGATTTGATTTGATTTGAAGCCTGAAATGTGGCAGAAGGTCGCAAAGTTCAAGGGGGCCGAATACTTTCGCAAGGCACTGTATAAGTCTTTACTATGTAAAGCTCCGCTTTATCTCAGCTCACTGGTCACGATATCAACACCCACCCGTAGCACGCGTTCCAGTAGGTATATCGCTCTGGTCATCCCCAAAGCCAACACCTCCTTTGGCCACCTTTCCTTCCACCTTTCCTTCCAGCTGCCAATGACTGGAATGAACTGCAAAAATGACTGAAGTTGGAGACTTACATCTCCCTCACTAACTTTAAACATCAGCTATCTGAGCAGCTAATCGATCGCTGCAGCTGTACACAGCCCATCTGTAAATTGCCCATTCAATCTCCCTACCTCATCCCCTTATTGTTTTTATTAACTTTTTTGCTCTTTTGCACACTAGTATTTCTGCTTGCACATCATCATATGCACATCTATCACTCCAGTGTTAATTTGCTAAATTGTAATTACTTTGCCACTATGGCCTATTTATTGCCTTACCTTCTCACGCCATTTGCACACACTGTATATATATACTTTTTTCCTATTGTGTTATTGACTGTACGCTTGTTTATTCCATGTGTAACTCTGTTGATGTTTGTGTTGTTTTGTTTGATCTTGGCCAGGTCGCAGTTGTAAATGAGAACTTGTTCTCAACTGACCAACCTGGTTAAATAAAGTTGAAATAAAAATGAATATATATATTTTTTTTACATGAATCCTTTTCACCGTTTTCTTTCTGTCATGCATAATAAACACGCTCTAAAACGTTTTTTAAATGATTTGTAAATACTTTCCTAAACTTATATAATCTAGAATTGAAGCTGAACTGGAGACAAATATGCATATATTTAGATGGCTCCCGACTGGTGCAGCGGTCTAAGGCACTACTGGAATTGTACCCTGGTTCAATTCCAGGCTCTATCACAACTGGCCATGATTGGGAGTCCCATAGGGTGGCGCACAATTGGCCCAGAGTCATCCGGGTTTGGCCGGGGTAGACCATCATTGTAAATAAGAATTTGTTCTTAACAGACATGCCTAGTTAAATAAAGGTTAAATAAAAAAATACAATTAAAATATATCCCTAATATCTGAACCAGTTCTCTCAATATGTTCTTGTGAGTCTGTCGATAAAATTCTAACTGAAAGGTACACCATTTTTAAGGGATGGCTTAAGATACTGTACACGTACTTGAAAACCCTATTGAATTAAAACTCAATGAGAAAATCTGTTGAAAGGGCAAGTGGGAGGGTTTCAACTGTTGAATGAAATGTATTCAGAGCGTGCAAAGTAGCCACACCTGCAGAGCTAGTGACCGAATAAGTTAAATCTGAACAGAAAATACTGAGAACTGTGTAGGAAAGGTGTATGAATCAGCCCCTTAATGAACTGAATTTTCATTCACTGCCTGAATTGAAAAGAGAATTGACCCCAACCCTGAGTCAGACAGCAATATCCATTAATTATAATCCACATAATAATTCACATTTCCGATTGCTACAGGACTATTTTCATGCTTTAGCAAATTAAGATCCTACACCTGTATGCTATCATTGAGGTATGATGAGTAGGTTCACCCTTAAAGTTAATTTATGCTTGATCTGAAAATGTAGTCAGGCGCTACATATTGAGGGTGTGACGCAATTGCGTAGCCTCCAGAGGCGGCCAGAGGCCACATTTTGTAACAGTGAGGAGGTATAGCTCTACATTGACAAAATTTGTTGAGGGTAGGTGGGGGTGGAAGGTCCTGTATAAATACAAACTCACTTCCTTGACAACTTCCTTCACAACAACTCTGCGCTGTTTGGCGAAGCGCAAGAAGTACGAATTCCCTCGCTGCGCAGCCGTATCACCTTTAAGTGCAGATGGCAGATTGACCATGTAGAGCTGCAGGTAGGTATTTAATGGGCACGTCGCTACCTCCTCTCACCGAGCTGCAGGTAGGTATTTAATGGGCATGTCTCTTCCTCCTCTCCTCTTCCTTCCTCCCCTCTCTAAAATGACCATGAACTGTGGGATTTCAAGGGCGCTGACATAAGAAATCCGACATGTGGGGTCTATTGAAAATAAACGTTTCAAAGCTTTGAGTACAGAAAAATTAAGTCTACTGTACATTCATAGGGCGTCATTGTAAATAATAACTTGTTCTTACTAGTTAAATAAAAATGATAGTGGGAAACAATACTGTTTTCCTTTTCCAAATTGCACCCTATTCCCTTTATAGGGATAGGGTGCCATTTTGGATGAACACAATTTTCTATTCAATCAAACACTGTAAATCACAGCAATTCCATAAAGCATTTCTAGCCACAACTTGTTTTCAGTCTATTACTATAAAGCACTATAGCGTTCACAGCATTTTATTGAGATGCCATTCTCTACCCAAATGTTTAGGATGGCAAAAATACATTTCAGTTTTTCAAATGTAGAATATGAAGTTGTTATTAGTATTTATTTTACAAGGCAGAGATATTGAGCACTTACTAGTCATACTCATATCACATCACCCTCATTTGGAAGATGAATTACATTTGAACTCTTCATCTTGTAATGAACCATGTTTGTTTGGCCCTGCCAATAACATTTTAAAAGCCCTGCCAATAACATTTTAAAAGCCCTGCCAATAACATTTTGAAAGCCCTGCCAATAACATTGTAAAAGCCCTGCCAATAACATTGTAAAAGCCCTGCCAATAACATTTTAAAAGCCCTGCCAATAACATTGTAAAAGACCTGCCAATAACATTGTAAAAGCCCTGCCAATAACATTGTAAAAGCCCTGCCAATAACATTTTAAAAGCCCTGCCAATAACATTGTAAAAGACCTGCCAATAACATTTTAAAAGCCCTGCCAATAACATTGTAAAAGCCCTGCCAATAACATTGTAAAAGCCCTGCCAATAACATTGTAAAATACCTGCCAATAACATTTTAAAAGCCCTGCCAATAACATTTTAAAAGCCCTGCCAATAACATTGTAAAAGCCCTGCCAATAACATTGTAAAAGCCCTGCCAATCACATTGTAAAAACCCTGCCAATAACATTTTGAAAGCCCTGCCAATAACATTGTAAAAGCCCTGCCAATAACATTGTAAAATACCTGCCAATAACATTTTAAAAGCCCTGCCAATAACATTTTAACAGCCCTGCCAATAACATTGTAAAATACCTGCCAATAATATTGTAAAAGCCCTGCCAATAACATTGTAAAAGCCTTGCCAATAACATTTTAAAAGCCCTGCCAATAACATTATATATATGCCATTTAGCAGACGCTTTTATCCAAAGCGACTCATGTGTGCATACATTCTACGTATGGGTGGTCCCGGGAATCGAACCCACTACCCTGGCGTTACAAGCGCAATGCTCTACCAACTGTGCTACAGAAGGACCACTGTAAAAGACCTGCCAATAACATTGTAAAATCCCTGCCAATAACATTTTAAAAGCCCTGCCAATAACATTTTAAAAGCCCTGTTAATAACATTTTAAAAGCCCTGTAAATAACATTTTAAAAGCCCTGTTAATAACATTTTAAAAGCCCTGTTAATAACCTTTTAAAAGCCCTGTTAATAACCTTTTAAAAGGCCTGTCAATAACATTTTAAAAGCCCTGTTAATAACCTTTTAAAAGCCCTGTTAATAACCTTTTAAAAGCCCTGTTAATAACCTTTTAAAAACCCTGCCAAGAACCTTTTTTTTTATCACTGTCAGTCAGTCATTACAGTGCGGCCCGATGTCAGAGCACACACTCCGTCTCGTCCATCCTGATCAGAGAGAAAGGTCACCTGTTCGTGGGCAGAACGAGCGTAGGACGCATAAAGATGCACTAGAGATCTCTTATCTTTGCCATCTTTGTCTTTGTCTGATGCCACCAGCTATTGAGGGATTTTTCTCTTTTAAAGTGGTCAATTTCCTCTCCTATGATTGTCTTGGCAGTACATAGGTGCGTACCACCACCTACTGTGCCGGAGTGTGTGAAGTCAGAACACGTCAAAGTTGGTGATTTAATTATGAAATGTTTACTCAGGAGTATAATTCATTGGCTGACACCTCCTGCTGACTTGGATGGAATTATTTAATCCTTCTTTAACCCATAGCAAGTCCCACCCAGTTGGCTACTTCAAAATGGTTAAAGCCCTCAATTGCACTGTCCATTGTAAAACTGGTTTTGGCGCCCTCTATCCAACTCTATTGTACGATGCCGGGGGAAAACGCTCCGACGTCCGCTGCCGTTCCAGGAAGCCATGTTTTCTTCCGCTCTTCAGCAAATATTTATGATCAGGGTTTAATTTTCATTAGTAACCACCTCTGGAGACGTGGCTGCTGCTTTACAAGAGTCATAAATTATTGGGTCTCTCACTTACTGTGATCAAGGACTCCTGAGGACAGAGAGGCCTGTGCCACATCCACAGAGGACTCTCTCTCTCTCTCTCTCTATCTATATATATATATATATATATACATTGTTGTTGTCAACCATGTATTTATTATACATTAGAACAACTGTTCAGGACAGGTTACTCAATAGTCTACTAGGGAGTTTATCGTGCAAAAACATTGAATATGATGCCACCTAGTGCCAGGGGACCGTCCTAAGGGTATCCACAAATATACAGAAGCCTTAATTGAAATGCAAGAGGTATTTATCTCAAACGTGTGTGTGAGTATATATATATATACAGACAGACAGAGAAAGACATTTTAGCCAATCAAAACACAGAATAATTTGCAGTTGTTACCTGAAGAGTGGGCCTGTTTTATTTGTCAGTTTTGAGGCCTAGATCTTTCTCTGTCAGAGACACAACCGCTGGTCCTTAACAACCAGGGCTGGCACATTTCACCTCCTCCAGAAAGAACACTCTCCCCGGGGTCATACTGAGACACCTCCACAGCTCCCCACCGTCTTATTGTTTAATATAAATATAAAATAAATCAGAGTCCTAGCTCACTGTCAGTTAGTGACATAACTGATCGTTCCTTCAGAGACTCAGGGCTGGCACACCTGATGTCATCGGCCAGGAAAGCTTTCTTCTGGTTCTTCTGCAGCCACTTCCACAGGTCCTCCACCTTCTTATCACACACCCAGGGGTTCTGGCTGAAGGCCACCCAAAGATGATTGCTTGTCCATGGGGAGGAGAGCTGCTCCAGCAGGGTGTTGGAGATGTGACCAAGCCGGTTGAAGTTGAGAAACAGGAACTCGAGGCGATGGAGCCCCTGGAGGAGAGTCGGGGGAAGCTTCTCCAGTTGGTTCTCCTGGAGGAAGAGGTGCGTCAGGTTTGGGGTGTTCCTGAAGGCGGAAGGGTCCAGGGCGCTGAGTTGGTTCCCCTCCAGGTTGAGCCTCTCTAAGCTGCTCAGAGGATTCAGTGCCCCCGCCAGGAGCTTCTCCAGGCGGTTATGGGAGAGGTCAAGGTTCTTCAGGTGGCGTAGTTTCTGGAACAGGGCTGTGGGTACGGCCGTCAAGTGGTTCCCTGATAGGTCCAGCCAGGTGAGGTTACTGTTGTCAGGGAGCCAATCAGCATCCACACCGCTGATCAGGTTGTTCTTCAGCACCAGGTTACGCAGCGGAGCGTGGCTGAAGACATATGGTGGCAGGAAGTGCAGGTGGTTCCCTGTGAGATCCAACGTGTGCAGGTGAGGGACAGCTCTGAGGAGATCTGAAGGAAGTGTGCTCAGGTTGTTGTAATATAGTTGGAGCTCTTTCAGAAGGGGCGTGGCCTGTAAGTGGTGGGCAGTAATCGTGCTGAGGTTGGTGGATTGGATGGACAAGGAGGTGGTGTTGCCTGGGAGACCATCGGAGGGGAACTGGGAGAGGGAGTCGTCACTGCAGACCACCTTGGTGTCGCTGGAAGAGAAATGGCAGGTGCACATGTCTGGGCAAGAGAGGGCGCCATTGTTACGGCTGCAACAACAGGTCAGCACACACAGAGGAAGGAGGAACCAGGTGCTCATCTTTCTAAAACTGTGAAACAAAGAGATAGTTGGGCCTCAAAACATACATGATTTAATATTTGCAGAAGTGTATGTTAACGCAAAAGACATAGGTGACTCATAAATCATAAAGAATTCCTTAATGCTCTGTAACATCAAGTCCATTATACATGCAGTTGTTTTAATGGATGACACTATTCTGATCGGTATCTTTTAATGTTCGTTATAATCATAAGTCGTAAATAATGTATAACAAATAACTTGAGTTATAGTTTTTTTCAGATACAGATAAAAGTATTGTTTGTCAAGAGGATTAAGACACAGTAATTAAATCAAAGTCCTTTAGTTCACCTTACCTGAAGTCTTGCTGTCATTCATGTTTTGTTGCCTTCATTGGCTTGCTTGTTTCATCTGCTCTTACGACTATTTCAATGCTCCTTATATAAAATGTGTGTGTGTGTGTGTGTGTGTGTCAGGCTATGCACCAGACAGAGTAAATAATGAGTGGGTTTAGATAAAGTCCACAACCTGTTTTTGTGGATTTATTGCAAAATGTAAACAAAGAAATAGAAACCTGGGCAACTGGGGAATTTCCATTCTTAGTCATTCATCATACGCTTATTTTTTTGCTGTAACTATTTTTGGGGTAGTTGAAAACATGACATGGGCACTCTACACAACAACGACAAAATATCATGTAAATTAGCAGTTGAATTTCAGCTATTTTTGTTACGTTCGTTGTTGGAATGAGACCAAGGTGCAGCGTGGTAGGGGAACATCTTACCTTTATTTCAAATTAACACCAAACAAATACAAAATAACCGTAAAGTTCTGCAGGCTCTACAGGAACTAACCAAATCAAGATCCCGCAACTGAAGGTGGGAAAAAGGGCTGCCTAAGTATGATCCCTAATCAGAGTCAACGATAAACAGTTGCCTGTGATTGAGAACCATACTAGGCCAACAAAGAAATAGAAACATAGATTTGCCCATTCAAGTCACACCCTGACCCAACCAAATAGAGAATAAAAAAGGCTCTAAGGTCAGGGCATGACAATTTTGGTAATTTTTTACAGGTCAAATATAAATTGTTGATGTGAACAAAGTGACTGCGGTGGCCTGTTGTTTGCATTTCCTTCAGTTATGTTCAGAGATTAATATCAGTACGTGTTTAATTAAGCCTTTAACATATGACTACTTTTACAACAATTTTACTTAATACATCATTATTTAATAGGAATATTATTCAGTCAAGACGTGGGGCCAGTTGGTGGGGTATTTATACCCCTTTCTGACAGACTAAGGTGCTAGAGAGCAAGGCTAGGACACCAAGATAAGTCATTTAAAATTCAAATTCAGGTCACTTTTTTATTTACGTGGATGTGTGCAGAATTATGATGAAAATACACAATATGCAATAGACCAACATTACCTTAGATTCATTTGAGATATGAGTTCAATAGACCACAGTTTGAGATAGGTTAAAGTGATAATTCATAATCTGAGTGAAAAAGGTTTGATGGATCAGAGTCCTAGCTCACTGTCAGTTAGTGACATAACTGATCGTTCCTTCAGAGACTCAGGGCTGGCACACCTGATGTCATCGGCCAGGAAAGCTTTCTTCTGGTTCTTCTGCAGCCACCTCCACAGGTACTCAACCTTGCCATCGCACACCCAGGGGTTCACCGTGAGGTCCAACCCCTGCTCATCAATGGAGTGAAGTTGGTCCAGCAGACCAGGAGGGATGTGGCTCAACAGGTTATCATCCAGACTCAGGTGCGCCAGGTTTGGGAGGCCATGGAACAGGGTTGTTGGCAGTTGTCCAAGCCGGTTCTCCAGAAGAAACAGGTGTGTCAGGTTGAGGTTGTTACTGAAGGTAGACACGTCCAGGGTGCTGAGTTTGTTCCCCTCCAGCGTCAGCCTCTCCAGTTTGGTCAGAGGGTGTAACGAATTTGGTGGGAGCTTCTCCAGGTGGTTATGTGAGAGGTCAAGGTTCTTCAGGTGGCGTAGTTTCTGGAACAGGGCTGTGGGTACGGCCGTCAAACGGTTCCCTGACAGGTCCAGCCAGGTGAGGTTACTGTTGTCAGGGAGCCAATTAGCATCCGCACTGCTGATCAGGTTGTTCTTCAGCACCAGGTCACGCAGGGGAGCGTGGCTGAAGACATTGGCGGGAAGCTGATCCAATGCGTTACCCGAGAGAGCCACCGAGAACAGGTGAGGGACACCCCTGAAGAGATCTGAGGGAAGGGTGCTCAGGTTGTTGTTGTACAGGTAGAGCTCCTGTAGAAGGGGTGTAGCTCTCAGGTGCTGTTCTGAGATGGAGCTGATGTTGGTGAACTGGATGGTGAGGGAGGTTGTGTTGCTTGGAAGACCGTAGGAGGGGAACTGGGTGAGTGGGACTTCATTACAGACCACCTCTGTTTTTCTTGGGGATATGTAGCATTTGCAAAGGGCTGGGCAAGAGAAGGTGCCATGGCAACAACATGCCAGAAACAGGAGAGGAAGGAGAAACCAGATCTTCATCACTAAGGCACTGAGCAAGGGAAAAGAGAGAGGAATGCTCATAAATGTTAGTTATTCTCCTGTCGGGAAATAAAAATAGCTTTGCAATTAAAATGCAATTGCTAAAGTGCTGTGCCTATAATGTTATTACAAGCGTAAATAATTGATTTGATTACATTAAATGTGGATATTTCCAACTATAGTAGGTTACATTTCTCAGTGCTTAGATCACTAGTATAGACATGTCCTTAGGCTTCTGTCCAAAACTATGAGCATATTGATCAATAAAAAGTTATTTGAAATGTCACTTACCCTGGTTTTATAATTGTCTAAAATAATGCTGTAAATTATACCAGCTCCTGTTTTGTATCGTCCAGTCAGAATGGTTTCAACATTGTAGACGGGAATTAGGAAGGTGGATAGCCTGCCCTACAATCATTAATCATTGAGTAAATAATGAGCGATCAGCACTTGGCGGGAACAAACAGTTCCAAAAGTGAATCACAAACCTCTGGAGAAATAGGCCTACATACATCTGTGTCATATTTCTTTCACGTTTTTCAAACTCACTGACCATCATATAGGCAGGCACAACTATAACTAAACATACAGTATATAGGCTACTGTTGTAACTGTATAGTTTGTCATCCATGTAATGTAATATAACGCTTCTTTGAAATACAAGCCATACAAATTCGGGGGCGCACTTCAACGCTCACTATGTGATGGCCAAAAGGTTATTGCTTGAAGTAATATACTGGAAAAATGCTCAGCCACCTGTCCAATTCTCTCCGGTAGACTGACTACACGCTGTCAAGTCAATCCGGCAACAAACAGGAGTGATTGGAGACCACAAGTATCATTATTTTTTACCCAATACCTAGACAATATGCTAACGTCACCTGTAGACGACTCGAACATTTTGTTACACTTGTTAAATTATAGTACATTCTGCTTCTGTTTAGTGTCTAAAATCCCGTCGATTGTTCTCGTAGCAAGAGCGAAGTCTTCCAAGGGATTCAGCCTGAAGGGCTTGCTGTTGGAGTTGACTGGGTAAGTTAAGGACATCTCCACACGTCTGTACTCACATAGCTGTGTTTCAGACTAGCTTATTGGTACATGTATGTAAAACTTAAGCATACATAGTCTAATTTGCACGGATAAATTGAGACATAAAAACAACGGGTTTTATTTTTGTTTGGGGGGGTCTAGTACATTTCGATGTTTTTGTAATAACTAGGAAGCACCAATGATGGCTGTTTTGCTATTAATCAACTAGAGAACAGGTTACATCATCAACTACTAAATTAATGTCAAGTGGTTTGAAACATCTCATCTCCTCTGAGTAGGAACAGCATATGACATTCAATGTATTTCTTCTAAAGCATACTTCATTAGATATAGGCCTATAACCCATCAAAGATGCATTTCCGATAACGTTTCCAGATGCTATACCTACAGTCCTGTCTACCTTCTGAAATAACTTTGATCCCCCCTGAACTCTTCCTCAGCTTTCATTAACTTTGAAGCGACGTGTAGGGGAAGAGGGGCTTAAACTAGGCATTCTATACTGTACTGGTCTCAGTATAGCTCGGCTGCAGCTGTGGTGCCCCATTACACTGTCACTCGACCCACTGGTAAATGTCAACTGGAAATGGATGGGGTACAGACTGATGGGGAGCGTCTGACTTTGGGAGAAAGGAGTGAGGGGAACCAGGGTGTCAGTTGGCAGCATGGTAAAGGCAAGGGCGACTCCTAACCCAACACCTAGCTACCTTGTCAAGAGATTCGGATTCAGATGTAATAGCTAAGGTGTTGGGTTGACAGTCTAAATGTCCCGGGTTCAAGGCCAGGTCGGGACAACCTCATGACTTCACTACAGTACAACATACTACAGAAATCAGACTCCCCTAATCCTAATTCCCTGCAGTACAGTTTTGTGATTTAGTGTGTTGGCATACATGCAGCCTGTGTGTCTGGTCACTCTGCTGGTACTGGCATCTAAATGAATCCACTGTCTGTCTGCCTGCCTCTCTGTCTGTCTGTCCCTCTGTGTCTGTCTGTCTCTCCCTCTCTGTCCGTTCATCTGTCTGCATGTCCTTCCATTCCAGATATGTCGTGTTTGTCACCTACCAGATTCACCATGCTGCACCATCTTCCACGTTCCTGGAGTACCCGATACTCATTGCCCAAGGTGATGTTGCACAATATGATGCTATCATGTGCAATGATTTGTGCTATGCCCCCATCATGGCACACGTCATGAAAGGGTGTTCTTCCTGTGTGTGTGTGTGTGTGTGTGTGTGTGTGTGTGTGTGTGTGTTCTGAGTGAAATATATATAAATAGAGCATTGTGTGTGTGACAGAGAAGAAGATCCTTAAAGGTGAACTTCAGTATTTTACAACTTGATGTTAATGTTTTTTCATCTTGAAAGTATATGGACCAGGAGAAACTGTAATCCGGGGTTATTTTTTCTTAAAAAAGAGCTAATGTGCGCTAATGTGATTAGCATGAGGTTGTAAGTAACAACAACATTTCCTAGGACATAGACATATCTGATATGGGCAGATGCTTACATTCTCATTAATCTAACTGCACTGTCCAATTTACAGTATCTATTACAGTGAAATAATACCATGCTATTGTTTGAGGAGAGTGCACAGTTATGAACTTCAAAATATATTAATAAACCAATTTGGCACATTTGGGCAGACTTGAAACAACATTTTAAACAGCAATGCAATGGTTCATTGGATCAGTCTAAAACGTTGCACATACACTGCTGACATCTAGTTGCCAAAATCTAACTGCACCTAAACTGGAATAATACACTGTGGCCTTTCTCTTGCATTTCAAAGAAGATGAAAAAAATAATTTAAAAAGCATGTTTTTTTCTTTGTATTATCTTTTACCAGATCTAATGTGTTATATTCTCCTACATTCATTTCACATTTCCACAAACTTCACAGTGTTTCCTTTCAAAGGGTATCAAGAATATGCATATCCTTGCTTCAGGTCCTGAGCTACAGGCAGTTAGATTTGGTTATTACTTTTTATCCTTCCCATAGACTAGTTACAGGGTGAAGAATTACCTAACATTAACTACTGAAATCCCCCTTTAACAAGCCTGTTGCATTAACTAAGAGGTGTAAATTGAAGCACAGTGTATTTTTTGTTTTAGACACCGTCCTGCTTCTGCTCATCCTCTATTACAATGGGAAAGCCAAGCACAGCTTGATCTACATTGCACTGTATCCTCCACCCAATCAGAATGCAGATGCTCAGGTAGATTTGACCGATTACAATCTTTCACAGACACAATTATACATTAAAGACCACTGAAAGGGGTGAGCGATGTGAGAGCGTGTATGCTATTTGTGTTTTGCTGAGGGCGATTGCGTTTTAATTGAAGGGGAGGGAGTCAGTACAAGTGTCTGACTCTCATGACAACCGTAACCAATCACTGAGTACAAGTGTCTGACTTGCATGACAACCCTGACCAATCACTGAGTACAAGCGGCTGACTCATGACAAACTTAACCAATCACTGAGTACAAGCGGCTGACTTTGACAATCCTAACCAATCACTGAGAAATGACAAACATTGCTCACTGTCAGCTGTTGTAGTCTTTAATGTTCCACTCTAGATTTGTAGGGGGATGGAAACTTGTCACACTACAAGATTGGATCATTGATCTGGCTATGGTAAGTATAGCATGTTAGGTCCCACTTTAAACAAACTACAACTTGTGAGGCTTAGTGAAGGATTCATAAACTGTTTATAAGGCCTATATAGATGCTCCAGAAATCATTCAGCTGTTAGGTGACTTGTGTATAGGCCTTAATCCTGTTTCTGAGGGCCCACAGTGGGTGTGCAGGCTTTTGTTCCAGACCAACACAATCATCCAATCATCAAGCCCTTAGTTGAATCAGGTGCGTTAGGACGGATCTGCCCTCCGTTCTTACCCAGTGGGGCTTAAATCAGGCTGTCATTGTACATACAAATGTGTCCCTAATTGACCTGCCTGGTAAAAAAGGTAAAAAATAAAATAATCTTCATGTCTGTTCTTGGTCCTGTTTCTACCCCTTCAGAGCCTCTGTACCTTAATCAGTGCCAGCAGTAAGTTTGCCTCTGCCCAGTGCCTGTACCAGTCCAAGGACTCCTCCGGGGTCAGTGCCCTCGCCTGGAGCATATCCTGCTACACCTGCTTGGGTGAGTACCAAGCCAAGGGAGGGGAAGAGACTGTGGTCCAATTCCTCTACCATTCAAAGTGTGCACTTGTTCACACCCCTTCATGTATTTACAAAGAATGGATTGGTGTAAGGAAATGATGGAAACTCCCAATACTTACATCCAATCCACTGCTTTTAAATCCATGAGGAGTGAACAGGTGGACACTTCAGGTTGAAGAGTAGAGAATCTGACCACAAGTTTGGTACTAAAACAGTAGGCCTTTTCCATTGGTCATTTTGTATTGTGGGGGTCTGAATGTTTAAAGGGATATTTCACCCTTTTGTAATTTGAGTGAACTGTCTCTTTAATACAGTAATGGAGATATAATTGACTGTTTTGAGGGTTTGTTTGTGCGTCTATGTTTTTACACTTAAATCCTCTGTGTTTCAGCGAGGATGTTCACTACAATTATGACAACAGCAGACATACAAGGTCAGTATCTACTGCCTACCTTGTAGAGACTTGGCAATCACCATGTGATCTTAGTCCATAGAGATGTATTAGAGCTCATTTCATACTTTTGCTGAAATAGGGCTTTAGGCCAAGTGGGTCCTCTACCCAACTCTATGGCTTCGATGAAATAGATCACTTTCTGAAAGTTCAACAGAAGTTATAAACATTAGGAAGTGAGCCCACAGTGATCAGTTTGTGGCCTTTGGTTCTTTGATTCTTCCAGTTCTCACCCGGTTCGCGGTCTTGTCATCGCTCAATGGATTTGTGCTGGCCATGATATTCCACTACAGAAGAGATGTCAAAAAGGTGGAATGAGCTTTGGAGATGAGTCTGTCAGTCACCTGAGTCATATTCTTCACGCAGCAAACAGAAGAACAGAATGACACATGGAGGGACTAACTGGACTTAAAACTGGACTGTCCTATAAAGAAAACTAGCATTTTCACATGCAAAATGTCTGACTTGTGAAACCACAAACAAGGTCTTATCCACTGGTCTTTTGGTCCCAGAACATGGTATTGAAGCAACCCGTAGGAAGAAAAAGTCTTAAATTCTCCAAAATGATGAGCAATACAAGTAAAACACATAATAAAGAATATTCACTGTCTTATCGAGTACAGTATTTATTCTGATTTTTTCCAACAAGCCATGTAGTAGACGGGCAGTGATATAGAACATAAATTGAATATATTGTTCCAGTTCTGTCTGATGGTCAGCATTGTTTACTGAAGCCTGAAAACTGATGACGAGAAACTCCGGGGGTGAAGTATTCTCTAGGTACAGATCTAGGAATAGTTTCCCCTCCCCCAATCCTAACCATTAGTGGGGTAAATACAAAACTGACCCAGGATCAGCGTCCATTGGGGCAACTGTGGAAGAATATTCCCACATTGTACTTCATGGTTCACCTTATTCGGTCATAAAGACAAACACTTTAGCTTGTTTCCAGATCCATTTGTGCCGTTTTGCCCCTTTGGTTGGTGTTGTTGACAAAACAGCACAAACAGAGCTGGGACTAGGCTACAAACACTTTACTCTGATAATGTAACATGATTTGAATGAAGTAATACACTCATCTAAGTATCAATTGTAGACTAAACTCAGATTTCACACTTTAAATTATATGTTTTATACATAGCCTATCTTGTAACATTACAGGGAAAAATATGTGCAGTGAAATATTTAGTTTTCGTAAAAATAAATATATCACATACGATACCAGTCAAAAGTTTGGACACACCTACTAATTAAAGGGTTTTAATTTTTTAAAACTTTTATCATACATTGTAGAATAATAGTGAAGACATCAAAACTATGAAATAACACATGGAATTATGTAGTAACCAAGAAAGTGTTAAACAAATGAAAATATATTTTATATTTGAGATTCTTCAAAGTAGCCACCCTTTGCCTTGATGACAGCTTTGCACACTTGGCAGTCTCTCAACCAGCTTCATGACGTAGTCACCTGGAATGCATTTCAATTAACAGATGTGCCTTGTTAAAAGTTAATTTGTGGAATTTCTTTCCTTCTGAGCCAATCAGTTGTGCTGTGACAAGGTATACAAAAGATAGCCCTATTTAGTAAAATACCAAGTCTATATTATGGCAAGAACAGCTCAAATAAGCAAAGAGAAACAGCAGTCCATCATTACTTTAAGACATGAAGGTCAGTCAATGCAGAACATTTCAAGAACTTTGAAAGAATCTTCAAGTGCAGTCGCAAAAACCATCAAGCGCAATGATGAAACTGGCTCTCATGAGGACCACCACAGGAAAGGAAGAACCAGAGTTACCTCTGCTGCAGAGGATAAGTTCCTTAGAGTTACCAGCCTCAGATATTGCAGCCTCAAAAAATGCTTCAGAGTTCAAGTAACAGACATCTCAACATCAACTGTTCAGAGGAGACTACGTGAAGCAGGCCTTCATGGTTGAATTGTTGCAAAGAAACCACTACTAAAGGACATCAATAAGAAAAATAAACTTGCTTGGGCCAAGAAACACGAGCAATGGACATTAACAGGTGGAAATCGGTCCTTTGGTCTGATAAGTCCAAATTTTGCGATCTCCGCATGTGTGGTTCCCACCATGAAGCACGGAGGTTGTGTGATGGTGCTTTACTGGTGACACTGTCAGTGACTTATTTAGAATTCAAGGCACACTCAACCAGCATGGCTACCACAGCATTCTGCAGTGATATGCCATCCCATCCGGGTTTGCACTTAGTGGGATTATAATTTTTACATTATCATTCTTACACCTCCAGGTTGTGTAAGTTCTATTTGACCAAGAAGGAGAGTGATTGAGTGCTGCGTCAGATGACCTGGGTTCCACAATCACCTGACCTCAACCCAATTGAGATGGTTTGGGATGAGTTGGACCGTAAAAATGCTCAGCATGTGGGAACTCCTTCAAGACTGTTGGAAAAGCATTCCAGGTGAAACTGGTTGAGAGAATGCCCAAGAGTGTGCAAAGCTGTCATCAAGGCAAAAAGTGGCTACTTTAAAGAGTCTTAAATATAAAATATATTTAGATTTTTTTTGACACTTTTTTGGTTACTACATGATTCCATGTTTTATTTGATAGTTTTGATGTCTTCACTATTATTCTACAATGTAGAAAATAGTAAAAATAAATTAAAACCCTTGAATTAGTAGGTGTCCAAACCTTTGACTGGTACTGTATCTTTGTGGCAATAATACACTGACAGAACACGTATTCCTATATATACACACACCTAATACAGACCCATCTAATTATATAGCTTATGAGGATCACCCAGGCATGTAAAGACACAGGCAAATCTATGGCTAGGTCTGTATGTATTTCATCATGACATTTATAAAATAAGGCAGTTTTAGAGCGACCTGCAAAGTATTTCATTTTCTCGATCCATGAAATCATGGAATTGTACAAATTTGCCAGGACATGCATAGTGTATGAAGCCTGGTGCCAGATCGGTTTGTGCCGTCTTGCCATTGGCATGACAACAGCACAGCAATGGAGTTGGCAAGACGGCACAAACGGATCTAGGACCAGGCTATACTGTAGAAGGCAGAAGGTGAAACCATTTGGTTTACTGAGACATATGCAAGTCCGACTGCAGTCCTTACATGAATGCAACGTTAACCTGACCCTCTTTCCCTAAAATATCTGGCGTTTTAAAGTCTTTGGTTGAATCCAAAATGGCACCTTACTCCCTATATAGTGCAACTACTTCTGACCAGAACCATATGGGCCCTGGTCAAAAGTTGTGCACTATATAGGGAATAGGGCCCCATTTGAGACACTGCCTTTGTCTCTGAAAAGGCAAAGTAGATGTATAGGTTCCACTGTGTTCAGGCTCCAGTCCACATGATGTGAGAGGATTCAGCACATCTTTGTATCATAGAGGTAAACTGTGAAGAGAGAAAATAAATTAATTCATATGGCATTTTGCTAGATGAAGTCGGATTACGCACACGAAGAGTGCGTGCAAAAACCCATACAGACAACAAACAGCTAACAAAACACCACACACACACACCACACAGCTAATAAAACACCAGCCATCACCACCACAAACTAGCAGCACACAGCATGCAACGAAAAACAAAGATTTGTTGAGAACTTCTCTGACAACTCAAACGCACATTAACACTGACTGTGGTGGGTTCTTCAGCAGAACACTGACTGTGGTGGGTTCTTCAGCAGAACACTGACTGTGGTGGGTTCTTCAGCAGAACACTGACTGTGGTGGGTTCTTCAGCAGAACACTGACTGTGGTGGGTTCTTCAGCAGAACACTGACTGTGGTGGGTTCTTCAGCAGAACACTGACTGTGGTGGGTTCTTCAGCAGAACACTGACTGTGGTGGGTTCTTCAGCAGAACACTGACTGTGGTGGGTTCTTCAGCAGAACACTGACTGTGGTGGGTTCTTCAGCAGAACACTGACTGTGGTGGGTTCTTCAGCAGAACACTGACTGTGGTGGGTTCTTCAGCAGAACACTGACTGTGGTGGGTTCTTCAGCAGATATTATTATCATATTGTAGTGAATGTCCAACTCAGTGACTCCCATCAGAAAGCTCTACACAACCCAACCATTACTGGCAATCAATTATGTTTAATGCCCCTATTGGAATCACACAAAACATGCATAATAGTGATAATACCGGTATGCTATTTAGTAGACACTTGTATCCAAAGCGACCTACAGTACAGTGAGTGCATACATTTTTAGTCTGTTATCCCTCTCAGAATTGAACCTACGACTGAGGTGCCATGCTCTTACCAATGGAGCCACACATGCATCAGGCCTCAACAAAAACTCAATTTCCCAGCAGCCACTGCTGAAGTTACCCCTCACTTCCTCAGAAGCCGAACATATCATCATCATCATCATCATCATCATCATTGACATCCTCCAACGACCAACTCCAGTCCTTCAGGCTTTCAAAATCAACAAGCAATCTGAAACGGTAGAGGGAGTCCCCCTGGTGTCATTCCATGGCCTGCAGTCCATGTTTTAGTCAGACACTACAGTGAGCAATTCCTGATTCTCTACCCTTCTGCCCTAACTGTTCACTTTCATGGATTGAAAAAGACTGGTGTAAGAAATATGGTGCAAACTCCCTAGTTCAGCCCATATACACACCAATCCAGTTCACTCCTAGATAGAGAACGGTAGAGAATTGGGACATGGGGTCAGCCCTGTACAGTAACTTGAAATGCATGACATGAGGCAGAGGGTGGAGGAGCGGCTGAGAGAGGGAGTGGTTAGTAGAGATGACATGGAAGAGCGGCTGAGAGAGGGAGTGGTTAGTAGAGATGACATGGAAGAGCGGCTGAGAGAGGGAGTGGTTAGTAGAGATGACATGGATGAGCGGCTGAGAGAGGGAATGGTTAGTAGAGATGACATGGAAGAGCGGCTGGGAGAGGGAGTGGTTAGTAGAGATGACATGGAAGAGCGGCTGAGAGAGGGAGTGGTTAGTAGAGATGACATGGAAGAGCGGCTGAGAGAGGGAGTGGTTAGTAGAGATGACATGGAAGAGCGGCTGAGAGAGGGAGTGGTTAGTAGAGATGACATGGAAGAGCGGCTGAGAGAGGGAGTGGTTAGTAGAGATGACATGGAAGAGCGGCTGAGAGAGGGAGTGGTTAGTAGAGATGACATGGATGAGCGGCTGAGAGAGGGAGTAGTTAGTAGAGATGACATGGATGAGCGGCTGAGTGAGGGAATGGTTAGTAGAGATGACATGGAAGAGCGGCTGGGAGAGGGAGTGGTTAGTAGAGATGACATGGAAGAGCGGCTGAGAGAGGGAGTGGTTAGTAGAGATGACATGGAAGAGCGGCTGAGAGAGGGAGTGGTTAGTAGAGATGACATGGAAGAGCGGCTGAGAGAGGGAGTGGTTAGTAGAGATGACATGGAAGAGCGGCTGAGAGAGGGAGTGGTTAGTAGAGATGACATGGATGAGCAGCTGAGAGAGGGAGTGGTTAGTAGAGATGACATGGATGAGCGGCTGAGAGAGGGAGTGGTTAGTAGAGATGACATGGATGAGCGGCTGAGAGAGGGAGTGGTTAGTAGAGATGACATGGATGAGCAGCTGAGAGAGGGAGTGGTTAGTAGAGATGACATGGATGAGCGGCTGAGAGAGGGAGTGGTTAGTAGAGATGACATGGATGAGCAGCTGAGAGAGGGAGTGGTTAGTAGAGATGACATGGAAGAGCGGCTGAGAGAGGGAGTGGTTAGTAGAGATGACATGGATGAGCGGCTGAGAGAGGGAGTGGTTAGTAGAGATGACATGGATGAGCAGCTGAGAGAGGGAGTGGTTAGTAGAGATGACATGGATGAGCGGCTGAGAGAGGGAGTGGTTAGTAGAGATGACATGGATGAGCAGCCGAGAGAGGGAGTGGTTAGTAGAGATGACATGGATGAGCAGCTGAGAGAGGGAGTGGTTAGTAGAGATGACATGGATGAGCAGCTGAGAGAGGGAGTGGTTAGTAGAGATGACATGGAAGAGCGGCTGAGAGAGGGAGTGGTTAGTAGAGATGACATGGAAGAGCGGCTGAGAGAGGGAGTGGTTAGTAGAGATGACATGGATGAGCAGCTGAGAGAGGGAGTGGTTAGTAGAGATGACATGGATGAGCAGCTGAGAGAGGGAGTGGTTAGTAGAGATGACATGGATGAGCAGCTGAGAGAGGGAGTGGTTAGTAGAGATGACATGGATGAGCGGCTGAGAGAGGGAGTGGTTAGTGGAGATGACATGGATGAGCGGCTGAGAGAGGGAGTGGTTAGTGGAGATGACATGGATGAGCAGCTGAGAGAGGGAGTGGTTAGTAGAGATGACATGGATGAGCAGCTGAGAGAGGGAGTGGTTAGTAGAGATGACATGGAAGAGCGGCTGAGAGAGGGAGTGGTTAGTAGAGATGACATGGAAGAGCGGCTGAGAGAGGGAGTGGTTAGTAGAGATGACATGGATGAGCAGCTGAGAGAGGGAGTGGTTAGTAGAGATGACATGGATGAGCAGCTGAGAGAGGGAGTGGTTAGTAGAGATGACATGGATGAGCAGCTGAGAGAGGGAGTGGTTAGTAGAGATGACATGGATGAGCGGCTGAGAGAGGGAGTGGTTAGTGGAGATGACATGGATGAGCGGCTGAGAGAGGGAGTGGTTAGTGGAGATGACATGGCAGGCAGTGCAGCAGACTGACAGTCACACACAATACTGACTGGGGTCTGCTACTTACAGTCTAGCAGAGTGATTAGCACTAGTATGATGGGGGGTTCAAAGGTGAGGAGTCAAGTGTCAGTGGAGGATGATTCTGAGCATGGGGCCAGCACTAAAGGGAAGTGGCCAGTGGAAGAGAGTGAGTTAGGAGCTAGCTGAGCATGTGAGTAAATGAGTTTTCCAGCATTCTGAGGCTTTCTACACCCTTCGTATTCATTGCTAAGGTGAACGATGGACCTCACACTGATGACACCGACTTGGCTTTGGTTATTTGACAAGGTATAGTGTTGAAAGTGTGTGTAAGTCCAGGACTAGGCATAAACTTTGTCTGGGAAACCGGCACATAGAGTTGTGACAGTTTGGAATAAGTATTGTCCATAAAAGACTCAAGCAACAGCAAGAACATTGTGCCATGATTGCAGATTTGTTTATAAGATAAGTTACTTATTAGCTCATAAACTGGCAATTAAGCTAAGCAAGATGACTCTGGTCTAAAAGACAAGTAACATAAACCATTATGTGATTACTGTGGAAAGTTCCTAGAATGAATAGTCTGACAAGTACACTCCTACACTACACAACATTTGAAAGATTTCCAGTTCCTAGTCAAACCCCACCCATAGTCTCACCTGGGCTTCCCTTCGAGCTGAGTCTTCTGGCGGCTGGGCTGGACCTTGATGGCTCCGCGGTAGGAAAGGCTAGGGGAGTTGCGGGGGGGAGAGCGTTGTGGGGTGTTGCGGGGGGAGGCTTGTGGGGAGGTTTCTGGGGAGGAGTGAGAGGGTGGCTCGGGGGCTTGGGCAGCAGAGGCTGCAGTGGGGGCGGGGCTAGGGGTGGGGTGTTTCCGGGGGATGCGTTTGATTAGCTGGCTGACCCATCTCTTCTGCTCTGTCTGAGAGCCGGCCAATAGGAGCAGGTCTTTGGCCGTGGACATGTCATAGTTTACTGAGGAGAGACGAGGGTTAAGGTTAGTCAATACACTCTAAAACAGGTAGAAAAACCATTATGAACTGTGATGTACATTGATTAACAATACTAGTGGAGTATTTGAACCACGGCCCAACAAGATGTGACCTTTGCCCTCTACTGACCCCTGCAGGGGGCGATGACCTCCTCCTTCCGGTCTAGGTGGTCCTTGTGGCACTTGGTGTGGCAGCGGCGGCACTCCAGCGCGGGCGGCGGCTTGAACACGTTCCACAGGGGTCGCGTGCATGCCTCGCAGCTCGACGGCAGGTGGTAGAATGTGGGGATGAACTCGTGACCCTTGTGCCTGACGAAGGACGAGCGCTCGCCTGTCAGCGTTAGAGGCTCCGCCGCAAACTCTTGCTCCCGCTTGCTCTCGCCCTCATTGGCGTACAGAATCTGTGAGGGGGAAGAAAGGGAAGACAGAAAAGAGAGGGATGAGAGAAGTGAAATTCACCATTAACAGTTTTTCTACTGCTCAAAACAGAGGAATGTAAAACTAGTCCAGGACAGCTTGGCTCAACTTTGTGTCTGAGTTATGTTACCTGGAATATCCGGGGGATTTCTTTGACGTCAGCGCGGTACACGTCCGTCTGAGTGACCGGTCGGATGTGGAACAGCTTACTGCAAGGAGGAAAGAACAAGGTTATGAACAAGGTTATGATAGGCATCTCAATACAAGCAGTTGGTCTCTATCAGCAGAGGCCATAGGAATTCATGGGACGAAAACAGAGGCTTCGTCTCAAATAGCACCCTATTAGCTACATAGGTCTCTAGTTAAAACCAGTGCACTATGGGCCCTAGTTGAAAGTAGTTCAATATATAGGGAATAGGGTTCCATTTGGGAGCAGACAGAGCCACATAAGAATGTGGATGTCTTCACTCACTTGATGTCTAGGATCATGAAGGGGTTGGACTGCTCTCGGTCCATCTCACTGTTGTAGAACAGAATCTTCTTACTGCTCACTACCACATACTGTCAGAGAGAGAGAGAGAGAGAACAGTCACATTTTATCATCTCAAATGCTGGGGAGATATCAACGTCTGTAGTCATGGGTTCAAATAGTGTTTGTTTTCCTTTGAATACTTTAGTGTTTGATTGAGACTGCCCGGAGTGTTAAATGGACATTGTTTACACTTTTGGGACTATTCCACTTGTTTCCATTGAGCCAGGATAGCTCAATCGATCGCAGATAAAGCATTTCAAATACTATTAGTACCCAGGACTGTATTAGCAGAAGGATAGGTGGAGCCAGAGGGAGCAGCATACCTTTCTATCCCATCCAAACCTCTTGGTATTCTTGGCAGGAAGTGACAGCCAGCCCTCCAGCCTAGTATCTGTTTTGCATAAGGGAAAAGTGAATTACATTAGCAAATAAGAGCAATACACTATTCCAGTATATTCCATACTGCAGAGAAGTAGCGGAGGTTAGGAGCCAATCCACACGGCACACTTTGTCTCAACAAGTTAAACCCCTGTTGTCAAAACAAACACATTGCGTGCATCATATTATGCCCTTTAGCCAATTAATTTATCTCTATAAACATTTTTTACATGACTTCCTTGCAATTGTATTTTGGTATCATCTACTAATTGTGCAGGGCTGCTTCGAAAAGACACCCCATAAGTCGTGCACTCATTATGGGTCAAAGAAGTGCATTATATAAGGAATAGGGGGCCATTTCAGATACAGCTCAGGAACCCTACACTGGATCCATTCCAAAAGACAAACAATGTCTAGACAGTCCTCATACTATAGTTTGAGTCAACTCAAGGTTAACAGGGGCCACAAAATGTTCGGCTGCGACTTTCCGCACACAGCTGCAAAACACCAGGCAGTATTAGTAGCACTGTAAAGCCACTGTCAGTAGTGTTAGACACACAGCTGAGTAAAGCCACTGTCAGTAGTGTTAGACAGACAGGCGAGGCGGGAGAGAGAAGGTGCGTATTTTTGGCAACTAGCTGCATTGTGTTTGAACTTTGAACCAGCATGCGGGTTCACCTGCACCACTGCGGTCAGGCTCTGGGGGCGGCTGCTCATAGGTGAGGGCCAAAGGTTGGCGGCCATGTTCTAACCACCCATCATTTCCTTCATACTCCTCCCCCTCCTCCTCCTCATCCTCAAAGAGAGGGTGAGATACTCTGAAGGAGGGCCGGGTGGCAACGCTGACAGATTTCTGCGTGCGCTGGTAGTGGAAGGACATGGACTCAGAGGTCTGGGAGTGAGTGATGTGCACTACGCAGCCACAACAGAGAGAGAGATAGAGAAAAAGGATGAAGGGAAAACAGGCAGGAATAAGGAATAACAGGTGTATCTTAAAGCAGAGGTTTAGGAATAGTGAAACAAGGGGTGGGAAAGGCCATAGTGATGGGGGAAATAAACGTGTGAGGGACATTGTGCTGAGACAGAGAGATAGGGGAGGATAGAGGAGAAGAAATACTGTGGAAAGAGACAGCACAGAGATGGAGGAGGATTGACTAACAATTAGTGTTAAATTACTACGTGCTCTGCGCTTTGACTCGGGTGCTCTGCGTTTTGACTCGGGTGCTAAAGTGAGGGGGCTTGAAAGTGTTGTTACCTGGGTAACCGCTGTCGTCCATGTCCAGGTCGTTACCACTGCTGAAACTAGTGGAGTCCATGGAGGTGATGCTCAGAGAGGTCAGCTGACAGCGCAGCTGCTCGATGTCACTGTCCTTACTGTCCAAGGCCATCTGCAGCTCAATGTGCACCTGGCTCTCGTCTGATATCACCTGGAGGTGGAAATACACACACACACTTTTGAATTTAGCAGAAAGAATGTCAGTTAGTTTGGATTTACTGGTGTCTTCATATCGATGTAATTGTGGGAGGTCATTACAGCCAACTGGCCTCATTCCCCACAGCACAACCTAGTAATAATAACAACAACAAAAACATGTGAGATGCTCTCACAGTGAAATGTTCACAGCAGCAAGTGGTTGTGTGATGCTGAGTTTAACATTGTGATTGTGTTTTGGTCGGACTAGTGCTGAGCGATAAGTGCTTTTTGAGGTAGTTTCCGTTATTAAAAAAGTATCACGGTTTTCGATTTCAATATTTATTTTTTAACATTAAATGCATTTAAAATAAATGACATGACAATGATTTTAGAGCTTTGTAATGGAAATTCCAAAGCCACAAATAGTGAACATTCAATTTCCAAAACATTGAAAATATTCCATTGTCTCTATCAAAATAATAATAAAACAGTTCAGTTGTGTATATTACTATATTAACAACTTGATTCTTTTTCATTCCTCAGTCATCATCTCATCGCTGCTCAGACAGTAGCAGTCAGCCAGCCAGTTCTCTCTGTGTTCCCCATAATGTACTGCCTTCAGTCATCCTTTAGGTTGCCTGCCTAAGCATGCTGCAGAGCGGTCTGACAAAATCATTTGACTAGTTTTTCCAAAGTAGATAAGACATACTTTCACAAACGGTCTCTGTCCTTCTCGTTGTTGTGTTGTGTACATTCCTCCCTCATTTGTGTGCATCTAACCTAATGTTGCAGGCGTAAAAGTGTATCCGTCCAGAGATCTGTGCCATCACAGCAGCAAGATTTGTGACCTGTTGCCACGAGAAAAGGGCAACCAGTGAAGAACAAACACCATTGTAAATACAACCCATATTTATGCTTATTTATTTTATATTACACATATACATATACATTTATGTATGGTCCTTCTGTAGCTCAGTTGGTAGAGCATGGCGCTTGTAACGCCAGGGTAGAGGGTTCGATCCCGGGACCACCCATACGTAGAATGTATGCACACATGACTGTAAGTCGCTTTGGATAAAAGCGTCTGCTAAATGGCATATATATATATATAAATATACATTTACATATATATATATACATATATATATATACATATATATTTATATATATATATATACATATATATATACATATATACATATATACATACATACATATATACATATATACATACATACACATATACATACATACATACATACATACATACATACATACATACATACATAAAATATGACATTTGTAATGTCTTTATTGTTTTGAAACTTCTATATGTGTAATGTTTACTGTTAATTTCACTTTATATATTCACTTTATATATTATCTACCTCACTTGCTTTGGCAATGTTAACACATGTTTCCCATGCCAATAAAGCCCTTGAATTGAATTGATCTGTATATAATGACTAGATGCTCATGTTTCCACCTTAACAATGGGAGTCGTTGTCCCAAAGGCGGGAAGGCAGGCGACAAGCTTAAGTTCAAAGTTCACCCATCAGATTTATTTTGGACATTTGTCTCTTGTCCGAGACGGAAAAAATAGGCAGATTATGTTCATTGTAGTTAATTGCCACGTAGATTGAATATTTGGCTTACTGAAAACTACAATTGCCTTCAGCTCAGCGTCCCCCATAAAGTTCTTGACTTGAATTCTCTTTCGACAAATGCTGCATTGAACTCACAAAACAAATAAAAAAAACATTGGTCAAATTACGAAACGTTGGTTAAATCGCTCAGCACTAGGTTGGACTGACTGACTGCCTGTTAAAGAGGATGTGTGATGGTTGGTATAAGGTTGTGGTTGTGTTTTGGTTGTACGGACTGACTGCCTGTTAGTGGTTGGGTTATGGTTAGTATAAGGTTGTGCTTTGGTTAGTATACGGTTGTGGTTGTGTGATGGCTAGTATAAGGCTGTGGTTAGGTTGTACTGACTGACTGCCTGTTAAAGTGGTTGTGTGATGGTTAGTATAAGGATGTGGTTTGGTTCTACTGACTGACTGCATGTTAAAGTGGTTGTGTGATGGTTAGTATAAGGTTGTGTTTTAAACTGACCGCCTGCATGTCGTTGATCTCTTTCTGGTACTTGATGATGGTAGAGTTGAGTTTCTCCTTCTCTGACCTCAGCTCCAGCTGCAGCTTCCTGTTCTCCTTCTCCTTCCTGCGCACGTCCAGCGTGTCGTCGCGGTTGTGACCCGTTCGCAACGTCTCCCTGCGGTTCATGATCTCGGCCAGCTTGTTGATCGCCTGGTGGGTATGTACATATACAGTCCACAATATATTATGGTAATGGACAGCACACTGCAATATATATTCTCAATGAAAAACACGTTATAGGCTGGTTTCTCTGACACACGATTCAGCCTAGTCCTGGAACAAAACACACATGTAATGGAGATTCTCTATTGAGTATGCCTTTTAGTCCGGGACTAGGCATCTGACCCTATATATTAAATCAACAAATAGATGCATACTATGTAACATTGGAGTTCTGTCGCTGTCCTGCTGAACCCAGGACATGAACAAACCCATAATTTGTATTCCAGGTGCTAGCGTTTTATGCTAACCATTACCCTACCAATAACATGGGCAGTGTTCAAATACCTATACTTGCTGTCTAAATAGTAAGCATTTGGGGTATGTGAAAATATACAATTTTATAGAAAGTGACATTTTGGGAAAGACAATGCTTTAAATGCCAGGATGTCATATACTCATTTCCATCTAGTAGAATTCACTGCACACTATTGAGGAAGAACAGCTGATAATCAGATATGACGAGCTGTACCCAAATGAACTATTGATTCCCGCCAATGTAATCGTGCATTCTCAGTATGGATGAGCCTAGTATGTTGATATTTGTTGTGTACCTCATCTGTTTTCACTAAACAGTACATTCTAAATAGTATGTAGTACTATTAGTACACAGTATTTAACTTACTACTGTAACGCACTCTGGATAAGATCGTCTGCTAAATGACTAAAATGTAAAGATGTCGTTTTAGTAAGTAGTAGACAAGATAGACTTCAGACACAGACATCGTCTTAGTAGGGTTAGGGTGACGCTACTACAGGTCTCAGGGCAGGTGATGTCACCGCAAGATGGCTGCTAGCGCTCACTAGCCAGCTAGTTCACACGTGACACACATCTGTCCAGTCTCATCCGCCCAGTCTCATCCGCCCAGTCTGTCACCTGAATCTTGAGCGTTCTCTCCGTCTGCAGCTGCTTCTCAAAGGACATCTTCACACAGTTCATCTGTCTCTCCTCCTCTCTCGCCTTCTGCAGCTCTGTGGACCAAACCAATACCAAACATTCTCACAACACCCCTGGAATGTTTTGGACAACAAACAGCATCACCAAACCAATACTAAACATTCTCATAACATCTCTGTTACATTCTGGCCACTGTGAACCGGGGCTCAGAGCACAAGGGGTCTAGACAATGAGAGGGGTGACTCACGTTGCTGCATCTCCTTCAGTTGGTTATTGAGCTCCTCCTTCTCATTGGCCAGGTTGGCCACGTCCACTGTCAGGGTGCGGTTGGACTCCTCCAGCTGTAGGAGACAGCAGAGGACAGATCGGCGTTACAGACACTCGAAGTACTGTGTGTGTGTGTGGTCTTTTCATGCGAGTACAGTACATTAAAAAAAAAATGTCACAACAAGCCTGATGGAAAAAGCACATTTTCCAGTAAACTTTCCAAATGTCAGCAAAATCAAAATACGCAAGACAAATTGGGATCTTTTTGTGTCTGTAAAATAAGTAATGTGAGAATGAATATAATAATAATAATAATAATAATAATAATAATAATAATAATAATAATATAATAATAATAATAATAATAATAATAATAATAATATATGCCATTTAGCTGACGCTTTTATCCAAAGCGACTTACAGTCATGTGTGCATACATTCTACGTATGGGTGGTCCCGGAATCGAACCCACTACCCTGGCGTTACAAGCGCCATGCTCTACCAACTGAGCCACAGAAGGAGAATTGGCAGTGGAAAAGCCTTTATGTTCAAATTTTGATGTAACAACATATCAAAGTGAACTAACGCGATGACGTGGTGTCTGGTCCTCCCACTATGACTCGTCAGGAAACCTTGCAGTTTATTAGGCTACAGATGAAGCAAGTTATGATGAACTTCACAGGGTGGTGAAAGTGCAAGGAGATAAGCTTGATGCTCCTTTCCAATAAATATTGAGGGTCTGATTCTGGTGACATGATGATCGATGCTTGGCTGCTGTTTGACAAATAAAAATAATCTTGCTGTTCTGTCTATAATAGTCTCATCATGTAGGCTATACCAGCACTGTATCTGTGAGCTGCATGTGCCAAGACCAGAGCGGGCACATTCGCTATATAACGCAAAATCTTTTATGACAAAACCATCAGTAGAATTGAAAAGGCGATGGAAACAGATTTAAATTCTATTTGGTACATGGAAGTTATTTTTATGTGCACTACATCATCAAGCACAGCTTTTTATCGATAACAAGTCAATTTGATGGAAACATCTCTGGAAGGAAAATGAACATTTTTATGCGATTTTAGAATATTTGCATGAAAAACAGTTGGCTTTTGGATGGAAGCCTAGTTTCAGAAACCCCTAGCTAGTGAAAGTTAGCTTCAGAAACCCCTAGCTTGTGAAACCTAACTTCAGAAACCTAGCTAGTGAAACCTAGCTAGTGAAACCTAACTTCAGAAACCTAGCTTCAGAAACCTAGCTAGTGAAACCTAGAGCTAGTGAAACCTAGCTTCAGAAACCTAGCTAAGCAAAGTTAGCTTCAGAAACCTAGCTAATGAAAGTTAGCTTCAGAAACCTAGCTAGTGAAAGTTAGCTTCAGAAACCTAGCTAGTGAAAGTTAGCTTCAGAAACCTAGCTAGTGAAAGTTAGCTTCAGAAACCTAGCTAGTGAAAGTTAGCTTCAGAAACCTAGCTAGTGAAAGTTAGCTTCAGAAACCTAGCTAGTGAAAGTTAGCTTCAGAAACCTAGCTAGTGAAAGTTAGCTTCAGAAAACTAGCTTCAGAAACCTAGCTAGTGAAACCTAGCTTCAGAAACCTAGCCAGTGAAACCTAGCCAGTGAAACCTAGCTTCTTTGACAATATTCTTAACTGATTGATTGATTTCAGGTCTCAGTTTCACTCTCGGTATCTCTCTCTTCCTCCCTCTGTCAGTCTCCCCCCTCTCTGTGTCAGTCTCTCTTCCTTCCACTCTCTGTCAGTCTCTCTTCCTCACTCACCCTCTGTCAATCTCTCTTCCTCCCCCTGTCTCTCTCTATCCCCTCCCTCCCTGTTGTCTACTAGCTCCTGCCATCATTTCTCCTCTCCCTCCCACTCTCCCACTCCTTCCCTCTCTCCCACTCCTTCCCTCTCTCCATCTCCCCCTCTCACCGAGCCAATGGTAGCCTCCTTGTCTCCTAGCTCCTGCCTGTGTCTGGCCGTCATATCCTTCACCTCCAGTTCCTTCATGATCTTCTCCTTCTCTAGGTCAGAGTACTGCTCTTCGGCGATGGAGCGCGCCAGCTGCTCCGAGTCCGCCTTGGTCAGGCTCACCTCCAGCTGGGCCGCCAGGGAATCCCTGAGGGAAAGACGATCCGGAATATCAGGGAATGTGGGAACATTGGGGAATTGGACACTATAACCTGGGAAATGTTAATGAGACCAAATCTGTGCCCAGTACTGTTATGGCCGCCAGAGACCCCTGGAAATTAGGAATGTGGGGAAATTATCACACTACTGTATGGGAAAATAAAGTTAATGAAACCTAATCTAGTCCAGTACTGTATGTCAAAGCAGTCACTGGAAGCCCGGAAAGGAAATCCTGTAATACCAGGAAAAATCAGTGTTTGTGGGATTTTTTTAGACTACAATATGGGAAAGAGGAACAGATGACATTAGCATCATGTTTGTCAGGGCATTCACACGACCAAGGCCTATATTAATCTCTCAAAGTCAGTAAACGTTATGTTCAGGCCAATCAATGAGCTCCATAGCCATTTCTATGAAACACTAACCTACAGTCCTTGCTGCTACAGGAGTCTACATGTTAAAAGTCTGTCTGTGTGACTTCACAGTGCGTTTTAATCTCGGTTAACTCATAACTAAAATCTTGCGTCATTTTGTCAAATGCTCAAAGCTTATTGTGTTGGTGATATGGTGATTGATGGCACGTCACCTGTAGACTGGAGGTTAGGTAACACGCTGATCATATTACCTGCAGTATTGTCAGGCTATCATCTCGCAATTGACTGAGTGATAAGGGTGGAATGAATGTTGACATTAGGCTACAGATAATCTTTCAGGGACAGACTACAGTCCTAGAGAGACTAAGTGTGTGCTCATGACTCTAATCTTCAACAGTTTGTTAGAGGTGCTCAGAGGGTCAAGATGATATTTTCCTTTCAAAATGGTCCAGTCCAGCACCTACAGTAGATACGTAACCAGGCCAGTGCAGTACAGCTCGGCTCAGTTTGGCTTGGCTCAGTATTGTGAACAAATAGTGTCAGGTAGGGTTACAAAATTCCGTTAACTTTCCCCAAAGTTTCCAGAAATCCTGGTTGTAAGATTACTGTAAGATTTCTGGAAAACATGGGAATTTGGGGAAAAGTTACCAGAATGTTGCAACCTTATTGTCAAGGATCAGTTTCTGGTTGGATCCTAATGTTCCAGTACCTTTCTTCCTGGTACTCCTCCAGTCTCTGCTGAATGTCTTTATACAGCTTGTTCCTCTCATCACACTCCTCCTTCAGCTCCCGGTTCTGGGTCTTGTACAGGGTCTGGTACAGAGGAAACAGTCAACACACAACAACTATGGGATGTCCCAAATGACACCATATTTCATATGTAGTGCACTACTTTTTGACCAGGGTCCATAGGGATCTGGGATCTGAGCTTCAATGCCATACAACTCTCCTTCCGTGGCCTCCAACTGTTCTTAAACGCAAGTAAAACTAAATGCATGCTATTCAATCGATCACTGCCCGCACCTGCTCGCCCGTCCAGCATCACTACTCTGGACGGCACTGACTTAGAATACGTGGACAACTACAAATAACTGGGTGTCTGGTTAGACTGTAAACTCTCCTTCCAGACTCACATTAAGCATCTCCAATCCAAAATTAAATCTAGAATCGGCTTCCTATATCGCAACAAAGCATCCTTCACTCATGCTGCCAAACATACCCTCGTAAAACTGACCATCCTACCGATCCTCGACTTCGGTGATGTCATCTATAAAATAGCCTCCAACACTCTACTCAACAAGCTGGATGCAGTCTATCACAGTGCCATCCGTTTTGTCACCAAAGCCCCATACACTACACTACCCACCATTGCGACCTGCACTCTCTCGTTGGTTGGCCCTCGCTTCATACTCGTCGCCAAACCCACTGGCTACAGGTTATCTTCAAGTCTCTGCTAGGTAAAGCCCCGCCTTATCTCAGCTCACTGATCACCATAGCAGCACCCACTCGTAGCATGCGCTCCAGCAGGTATATCTCACTGGTCACCCCTAAAGCAAATTCCTCCTTTGGTCGTCTTTCCTTCCAGTCCTCTGCTGCCAATGACTGGAACAAATTGCAAAAATCTCTGAAGCTGGAGACTCACATCTCACTCACTAGCTTTAAGCACCAGCTGTCAGAGCAGCTTACAGATCACTGCAGCTGTACATAGCCCATCTGTACACAGCCCATCTATCTACCTACCTCATCCCCATACTGGTATTTATTTATTTTGCTCGTTTGCACCCCAGTAGCTCTACCTGCACATTCACCTTCTGCCGATCTACCATTCCAGTTTTTAATTGCTATATTGTAATTACTTCGCCACCATGGCCAATTTATTTCCTTAACTCACCTCATTTGCACTCACTGTATATAGACTTTTTGTTTTCTTTTGTTCTACTGTATGTTTTGTTTATTCCATGTGTAAGTCTGTGTTGTTGTATGTGTCGAATTGCTACGCTTTATCTTGGCCAGGTCGCAGTTGCAAATGAGAACTTGTTCTCAACTAGCCTACCTGGTTAAATAAAGGTGAAATTAAAAAATGAAAATAAAAAGTAGTGCACTACATAGGGGATAGCGTGCCATTTGGGACAAAACACGACACTGGTAAGCAGAATGAATAGACAGAAAATAGATAATTTTTCACCCCTAAGAAATACTAACTTTCCCAAAATACCCAGGAGTATACCAACCAGGATTTCTGGAAAATCTGGGAATTTTGGGAAAATTGCCAGAATTTTGCAACCCAGTCTTTCCAAACATTGGAAATCAACAGTACCGTGAAATACTGCTCTGCCTCCAGCTGGTCCTTAAACTCCTTCAGCTGTCCTTCAGCCTCCTGTCTCTCCCTGTGATTGGGCAAAATCACTGTAAATCACTACCATGTCAAATCACATGTCAATCTGAAACAACTGACATACACAACTCCCACAACTTAGGGCATGGGAAAGACAGACATGATATCTAACATCCATTGGTCATCACATCCTTTTCTCTCACACACTTATGTCCAAGCCAGCTGCCCGTGTGTGTGTGTATATCCCCCTCTACCTGCGTAGCTCATGGTTCTGTTTCTCCAGGCTTTGCTTCATGTCTAGCAGGTAGTTGAGCTCCTGCTTCAGCTGCTTCTCTGAGGAGCGCAGGGCGGTCACCTGCTGGGTCTGGGCCTTCAGGTCGTTCTGGCTCAGCCTGCGCTTCTGCTCCTCCTGCTCCATGCCCAGGCTCAGGTTCTTCACCTAGAGGTAGAAGGAGGGAGGGGGAGGTGAGAGAGAAAAATAAAGAGGGAGAGAGAGAGAGCGAAAGAGAGCAAGATGGTGAGGTTAGTCAGGGTAAAGACAGCACCAAGACTTACAGCTAACTACCAAAATAAGTAAATGAGGGATACAAAGTATACTGAAAGCCGGTGCTTCCACACAGGTGAGGTTCCGGAGTTCATTAAGCAATTAACATCCCATCATGCTTAGAGTCATGTATAAAAATGCCGGGCAGGCCATTATTTTGGTTGCTATGGCTATGTCCCCATAGGATGACAATGCCCCCATCCATAGGGCACGAGTGGTCACGGAATGCTTTGATGAGCACGAAAACGATGTAAACCATATGCCATGATCTCAACCCAATAGAACACATAGCCCACCTATAATTTAGCCCAAGCAACTACCTCTTTCCCTACTGTATTTATTTTGCTCCTTTGCACCCCATTATTTGTATTTCTACTTTGCACATTCTTCCACTGCAAATCTACCATTCCAGTGTTTTACTTGCTATATTGTATTTACTTTGCCACCATGGGCTTTTTTTGCCTTTACCTCCCTTATCTCACCTCATTTGCTCACATCGTATATAAACTTGTTTCTACTGTATTATTGACTGTATGTTGTTTTACTCCATGTTTAACTCTGTGTCGTTGTATGTGTCGAACTGCTTTGCTTTATCATGGCCAGATCGCAATTGTAAATGAGAACTTGTTCTCGACTTGCCTACCTGGTTAAATAAAGGTGGGAGAAAAAAAAACTTATGGGGGAATCTGGAGTGGCGACAGACAGCGTTTTCCGCCACCAACAACAAAACACCAAATGGTGGAATTTCTTGTGGAAGAATGGAGCCTTCCTCCAATAGAGTTCTAGACAAGGTGCATTGAAGATGTTCTGGCTCATAGTGGTCCAAAACCCTATTTAAACACTGTTGGTTTTCCCTTTATGCTTGCAGCTGATGAAACAGAGAGAAGTCTTCACGAAACACAACTCTTTACACACTCTCTCACACATTCAACTCCTTACACACACACAAACACAAGGTATGTACAGACACACACAGGGCATGTACAGACACACACAGGGCATGTACAGACACACACAGGGCATGTACAGACACACACAGGGCATGTACAGACACACACACACAGGGCATGTACAGACACACACACAGGGCATGTACAGACACACACACACACAATGTACAGACACACACACACAGGGCATGTACAGACACACAGGGCATGTACAGACACACACACACAGGGCATGTACAGACACACACACACATGTACAGACACACACACACACACACACACACACACACACACACACGGCATGTACAGACACACAGGGCATGTACAGACACACACACACACACACACACACACACATGTACAGGGCATGTACAGACACACACACACACACACACACACACACACAGGGCATGTACAGACACACACAGGGCATGTACAGACACACACACAGGGCATGTACAGACACACACACAGGGCATGTACAGACACACAGGGCATGTACACACACACACACAATGTACAGACACACACACACAGGGCATGTACAGACACACATACACAGGGCATGTACAGACACACAGGGCATGTACAGACACACACACACACACACACACACACACACACACACACACACACACACACACACACACACACACACACACACACACACACACACACACACACACACACACACACACACACACACACACACACACACACACACACAGGGCATGTACAGACACACACACACACAGGGCATGTACAGACACACACACACACAGGGCATGTACAGACACACACACACACACAGGGCATGTACAGACACACACACACACAGGGCATGTACAGACACACACACACACAGGGCATGTACAGACACACACACACACAGGGCATGTACAGACACACACACACACACAGGGCATGTACAGACACACACACACACACAGGGCATGTACAGACACACACACACACAGGGCATGTACAGACACACACACACACAGGGCATGTACAGACACACACACACACAGGGCATGTACAGACACACACACACACAGGGCATGTACAGACACACACACACACAGGGCATGTACAGACACACACACACACAGGGCATGTACAGACACACACACACACACAGGGCATGTACAGACACACACACACACACAGGGCATGTACAGACACACACACACACAGGGCATGTACAGACACACACACACACAGGGCATGTACAGACACACACACACAGGGCATGTACAGACACACACACACAGGGAATGTACAGACACAGGGAATGTACAGACACAGGGAATGTACAGACACACACACACACACACACAGGGCATGTACAGACACACACACACACACACAGGGCATGTACAGACACACACACACACACACAGGGCATGTACAGACACACACACAGGGCATGTACAGACACACACACAGGGCATGTACAGACACACACACAGGGCATGTACAGACACACACACAGGGCATGTACAGACACACACACACACACACACACACACAGGGCATGTACAGACACACACACACACACACACACACACACACACACACACACACAGGGCATGTACAGACACACACACAGGGCATGTACAGACACACACACAGGGCATGTACAGACACACACACACACACAGGGCATGTACAGACACACACACACACACACAGGGCATGTACAGACACACACACACACACACACACACACACACACACACACACACACACACAGGGCATGTACAGACAGACACACACACACACACACACACACACACACACAGGGCATGTACAGACACACACACACACACACACACACACACACACACACACACACACACACACACACACACACACACACACACACACACACACACACACACACACACACACATGTACACACACACACACACACACACACACACACACACACACAGGGCATGTACAGACACACACACACACACACACAGGGCATGTACAGACACACACACACACACACAGGGCATGTACAGACACACACACACACAGGGCATGTACAGACACACACACACAGGGCATGTACAGACACACACACACAAACACAAGGTATGTACACACACACACACACAGGGCATGTACAGACACACACAAACACAAGGTATGTACACACACACACAGGGCATGTACAGACGCACACACACAGAAACACACACCTCCTCGGCGAGTTTGTCCTTGTGCGTGTTCAGCTCATCCACTTTGTGCTGGGCCTGCTTGTAGTCACAGTCCAGCATGGAGTGTTCCTTCTCCAGCTGCAGCAGTCTGGACTCCAACTGCAGCTTGGAGCTCCGCTCCTCCTGCAGCGTCCGCTCCATCCCTGACAAACACAAGGAGACAATGCTACCATAACTATTAGAATAATAGACAATTGTATAATGTGGTCCATTAGCCAACACCTTTATCCAAACGGTCATTATTGACTCAGTAGTTTCTTGACCTCTTTTTTCCCCACATACATTTTTCTCTAATATGCTCCATTTCTATCCACCCCAGGTTGCTGGATCGAATCCCCGAGCTGACAAGGTAAAAATATGTCGTTCTGCCCCTGAGCAAGGCAGTTAACCCACTGTTCCCCGGGCGCCGAAAGACACGGATGTCGATTAAGGCAGCCCCTCGCACATTTCAGTTGAAGGTATTCTTTTGTACAACTGACTAGGTATCCCATTTCCCCCAATCACCTCTCCTTTTTCTTCCTCCCTCTCACCTTTCAGGGCCTCAGACTTGGCCTCCTCAATGGACTTATAGACCTGGTTCTTGTCAGCAAGGCGTGTCTTGGTGGCCTTGTGCTCGGCCTCCTCTATGTCAAAACTCTGTTGCAACGACTTGAGCTTGAACGTCAGGTCAATCTCCTGGTTGCTCTTCTCCTAATGGGCCCAACCAGAGGTCAAAGGTCAGCTGTGTGTTTGTTTATTTGTGGCTGTAATCAGTGTACATCCACAGAACAAAGAGAGACCTGAGAGGACTTGAGATGATTAAAGAAATAGAAGATATTTTTCCCTCTCTGACAGGGACATTTTTATCACGTTGCTCACACCTATCCAATCCTCTCAGATCTCCACAAGAAAGGGGGAGGGGCTAGAGGTCGATTTGGGATTGGGAAATTCCCATGGAGCCCGAGTGCCATCTACATTAAGTCTTACCAGTGGGGTGGAGGGTTGTGTTCATCATGGCACATAAAAATAAAAAAAATGTCAATTTTCTTCCATTTGGTGTCTAATGAACACCACCCAGGCCTCTTACCTTCTCCATGTCAGTGAGTCTCTGCTGAAGCTGCCTCTTCTCGGTCTGTGTTCCAGAGAGAGAACCCTTCACCTGCTTCACCTCCTCTTCCAGACCCTGGATATGTCCTGACAGAGAGAAAATAAGATGGAGAATGAGAGAGTGTGTGGAAAACAGAAAGGGAAAAAGAAGTAGAGACACATTAGTATAGAGGTAGAGACATTAGTATAGAGGTAGACACATTAGTCTAGAGACATTGGTAGTGGTAGACACATTAGTATATAGGTAGAGGCATTAGTGTAGAGGAATTAGTATAGAGGTAGAGGCATTAGTGTAGAGGAATTAGTGTAGAGGTAGAGGCATTAGTGTAGAGGAATTAGTGTAGAGGTAGAGGCATTAGTGTAGACACATTAGTATAGAGGCATTAGTATAGAGGTAGAGGCATTAGTATAAAGGCATTAGTATAGAGGTAGAGGCACATTAGTATAGAGGTAGAGGCACATTAGTATAGAGGTAGAAGCACATTAGTATAGAGGTAGAAGCACATTAGTGTAGAGGTAGAGACACATTAGTGTAGAGGTAGAGACACATTAGTATAGAGGTAGACACATTAGTATAGAGGTAGAGACATTAGTATAGAGGTAGAGACACATTAGTATAGAGGTAGAGACACATTAGTATAGAGGTAGAGACACATTAGTATAGAGGTAGAGACATTAGTATAGAGGTAGAGACATTAGTATAGAGGTAGAAGCACATTAGTATAGAGGTAGAAGCACATTAGTGTAGAGGTAGAGACACATTAGTATAGAGGTAGAGACACATTAGTATAGAGGTAGAGACACATTAGTATAGAGGTAGAGACACATTAGTATAGAGGTAGAGACACATTAGTATAGAGGTAGAGACATTAGTACAGAGGTAGAGACATTAGTACAGAGGTAGAGACATTAGTACAGAGGTAGAGACACATTAGTACAGAGGTAGAGACATTAGTACAGAGGTAGAGACATTAGTATAGAGGTAGAGACACATTAGTATAGAGGTAGAGACACATTAGTATAGAGGTAGAGACACATTAGTATAGAGGTAGAGACACATTAGTATAGAGGTAGAGACATTAGTATAGAGGTAGAGACATTAGTATAGAGGTAGAGACATTGGTAGAGGTAGACACATTAGTATAGAGGTAGAGGCATTAGTATAAAGGCATTGGTAGAGGTAGAGCCACATTAGTATAGAGGTAGAGCCACATTAGTATAGAGGTAGAGCCACATTAGTATAGAGGTAGAGACACATTAGTATAGAGGTAGAGACATTAGTACAGAGGTAGAGACATTAGTACAGAGGTAGAGACATTAGTACAGAGGTAGAGACACATTAGTACAGAGGTAGAGACACATTAGTATAGAGGTAGAGACACATTAGTATAGAGGTAGAGACATTAGTATAGAGGTAGAGACATTAGTATAGAGGTAGAGACATTGGTAGAGGTAGACACATTAGTATAGAGGTAGAGGCATTAGTATAAAGGCATTGGTAGAGGTAGAGCCACATTAGTATAGAGGTAGAGCCACATTAGTACAGAGGTAGAGACATTAGTACAGAGGTAGAGACACATTAGTACAGAGGTAGAGACATTAGTACAGAGGTAGAGACATTAGTATAGAGGTAGAGACACATTAGTATAGAGGTAGAGACACATTAGTATAGAGGTAGAGACACATTAGTATAGAGGTAGAGACATTAGTATAGAGGTAGAGACATTAGTATAGAGGTAGAGACATTAGTATAGAGATATCTATGAGGGCATCAAGCTAAGGAGAACACACACGGGTTCAGTCAAGGCTTCACACAGAGTACTAGGAGATATTACATCATCTACCTGTATTCACTCATTCCCTTCTTTAATGTGTAAAAATAACATCTGTCAATGTTTATTTTCCTTGTTGCTCCTGACTCCACCCAAATGGAGACTTTGAAAGAGGGAAAACTATGAGACATCACAGAAAACAACATGACTTGCCTGTTCCAAACTGTCCCGTCTGAACTGAATGGACGCAATGACCAATGTCCCAAAGTTTCCAAAACACAGGGTCTCTATAAGAGTGACGTACTCTCAGGCAGCCCTGGGTCCTAGCTGTGCTTGGTTGAGCTTGCCTGGCACAATATAACTAATGAAATGGTTCCTAAAGTGCAAACCCTACCCCTCTGGCACTCATGTCAATATGGAACCAATGGAAAGGTTACAAATGTGCAAACTCACCCTGCAGGTCAACTATAATCTCTGTCCCCAGACAGCGGTCCCTCTTCTCAGCCTCCAGGTCGGCCTGAAGGCCCATCAGCTGCTGCTCCAGGCCCATCTTGGCGTTCTCCAGCTGGGTGCACTTGTCCATCAGCTCCCTGAGGCTGAGCTCCAGGGCCTGGGCCTGCTTCTGGGCCTCCACCTGGCTCCTCCGCAGACGCCCCGCCGTCTCCTGCTCCTCTGCCAGCACGGCTGTCGCCTCATCCAGCTGAGAAGGAAGAGATGTGGTGGTGGGGTGGTTGGGGTTTTATCTTTATTAGTCAATTCAGGAGTGCAGAATTGGTGTGGAGTGAGCGAGAGCGCGACAGAGAAGGTAGGTAGAGAGAGGGACTGTTCTGCCTCACCTGTCTCTGCAGGTGGATGTTCTTGTCACTGGACATCTGAGAGGTCTGGTTCCTCCTCTTCAGCTCGTCCAGCTGGTCCCGCAGGCTGTTCACTAGACAAGGACAATCAGGTGGACAGATCAATCAGTGTATCTGTGTTTAGGAGAGTGTGAACGTGTACAGGTGACATAATAGATGGCCAGGAGGATTTATTATGGAACCCTGAGGCAGCCGCTACTCTTCCTGTAAAGGTAACTGGAGTGTATTTAGGGACAAAATCCTAACTTAATTGCTGAATTCCAAATCAACCCCCCTAGCCCTTACACCCTAGGCACTATAGATCTGAGAGGATTGGACCGATCTAAGTATTATGGTAAATCGATTCACATTGCCTTCTGATTGGCTGGGTGGAGAATGATGTCACGGTGTTGCTTCCACCTAGCCAATCCTCTCAGATGTAAAGGAGTGGCTGGGCAGTAGGGTCTGGGCAGTAGGGTCCGGGCAGTAGGGTCCGGGCAGTAGGGTCCGGGCAGTAGGGGCCGGGCAGTAGGGGCCGGGCAGTAGGGGCCGGGCAGTAGGGGCCGGGCAGTAGGGGCCGGGGATCGATTTGGGATTCAGCAACTGTTTCATTGACATAATGTTGAGATAATTAGATAATGTTCCATACATAGACGTAGCATCCATTGAAAGGGCTTGGTACCTCTTAACCCAGGTTTCCCAAACTCTGTCCTTGGGACCTCAGAGGGTGCAGACCTATTTTTTTGCACTAGCACAACACAGCTGATTAAAATAAATCAAGTAATCATCAAGCTTTTATCATTTGAATTAGCTGTGTAGCATTAGGGCAACAAAAAAAAAAAACACACCGTGCCCCCCGTCGGGTCCCGAGGACATAGTTTGGGAAACCCTGCTAACCCTTGAATGGGGAGATCTGTTCAATGGATTCTACTTCTATGGTTCCATGTGTATGTGTCACACAGCCTGGGCTTACGGTCGTTCTCCAGGCAGCGTTTCCTGTCCGCCTCCAGCTCCACTTTGCGGAGATTCTCTGCACTCTGGTACTGCAGCAGGGCCCTCTCTCTCTCCAGCTGCCTCAGAGAAGACTCCACTCTCTGCCTGCTGCTCATCTACAGGGACAGGGAAGGGTTCATGTGTGATGTGCCAAAACATTACTGACCAACTCTACATACTGCACATCACCCAGTCTCACCTCTTCCTCCAGTTCTTTAACCAGCTTCTCTAGATGACAAGTGGTAGTCCTGGGGAGAGAGGAACATGTGGGAGTAAGTAAGTGTGTGTGTGTGTGTGTGTGTGTGTGTGTGTGTGTGTGTGTGTGTGTGTGTGTGTGTGTGTGTGTGTGTTGAGGTGAGCCCTACTTGTATTTGTTTTCCAGGTGGTCTTTGGCCTGCATCTCATGGTTGAGCTGCTCCTCAAGACAATGGAGCTTCTTCTGCAGCTGATCTGACTGAAGAAGAGAGGGAAGGAGAGTTAACAGGTACGCACACTAACATGGAGATCACCAGATGGAGCTCATACACTCAGGTATAGGTCTGTCAGTTCTGTCTGGTAATCACACAGCGCTGAGTTCTGTCAGTTCTGTCAGTTCTGTCAGGTAATCACACAGCGCTGAGTGCTGTCAGTCTGACAGTTCTGTCTGGTAATCACACAGAGCTGAGTTCTGTCTGGTAATCACACAGCGCTGAGTTCTGTCAGTTCTGTCTGGTAATCACACAGCGCTGGGTTCTGTCAGTTCTGTCTGGTAATCACACAGCGCTGAGTTCTGTCAGTTCTGTCTGGTAATCACACAGCGCTGGGTTCTGTCAGTTCTGTCTGGTAATCACACAGCGCTGGGTTCTGTCAGTTCTGTCTGGTAATCACACAGCGCTGGGTTCTGTCAGTTCTGTCTGGTAATCACACAGC
The DNA here is from genome assembly GCF_023373465.1 of Oncorhynchus keta. NCBI lineage: Eukaryota > Metazoa > Chordata > Actinopteri > Salmoniformes > Salmonidae > Oncorhynchus > Oncorhynchus keta. Next base: position 73,614,060 of record NC_068439.1, read on the forward strand.
GCTGGGTTTTGTCAGTTCTGTCTGGTAATCACACAGCGCTGAGTTCTGTCAGTTCTGTCTGGTAATCACACAACGCTGGGTTCTGTCAGTTCTGTCTGGTAATCACACAGCGCTGGGTTTTGTCAGTTCTGTCTGGTAATCACACAACGCTGGGTTCTGTCAGTTCTGTCTGGTAATCACACAGCGCTGGGTTTTGTCAGTTCTGTCTGGTAATCACACAACGCTGGGTTCTGTCAGTTCTGTCTGGTAATCACACAGCGCTGGGTTTTGTCAGTTCTGTCTGGTAATCACACAGCGCTGAGTTCTGTCAGTTCTGTCTGGTAATCACACAGCGCTGGGTTCTGTCAGTTCTGTCTGGTAATCACACAGCGCTGAGTTCTGTCAGTTCTGTCTGGTAATCACACAGCGCTGGGTTCTGTCAGTTCTGTCTGGTAATCACACAGCGCTGGGTTCTGTCAGTTCTGTCTGGTAATCACACAGCGCTGGGTTTTGTCAGTTCTGTCTGGTAATCACACAACGCTGGGTTCTGTCAGTTCTGTCTGGTAATCACACAGCGCTGGGTTTTGTCAGTTCTGTCTGGTAATCACACAGCGCTGGGTTTTGTCAGTTCTGTCTGGTAATCACACAACGATGAGTTCTGTCAGTTCTGTCTGGTAATCACAAAGCGCTGGGTTCTGTCAGTTTGACAGTTCTGTCTGGTAATCACACAGCTCTGGGTTCTGTCAGTTTGACAGTTCTGTCTGGTAATCACACAGCTCTGGGTTCTGTCAGTTCTGTCTGGTAATCACACAGCGCTGAGTTCTGTCAGTTCTGTCTGGTAATCACACAGCGCTGGGTTCTGTCAGTTCTGTCTGGTAATCACACAGCGCTGAGTTCTGTCAGTTCTGTCTGGTAATCACACAGCGCTGGGTTCTGTCAGTTCTGTCTGGTAATCACACAGCGCTGGGTTCTGTCAGTTCTGTCTGGTAATCACACAGCGCTGGGTTTTGTCAGTTCTGTCTGGTAATCACACAACGCTGGGTTCTGTCAGTTCTGTCTGGTAATCACACAGCGCTGGGTTTTGTCAGTTCTGTCTGGTAATCACACAGCGCTGGGTTTTGTCAGTTCTGTCTGGTAATCACACAACGATGAGTTCTGTCAGTTCTGTCTGGTAATCACAAAGCGCTGGGTTCTGTCAGTTTGACAGTTCTGTCTGGTAATCACACAGCTCTGGGTTCTGTCAGTTTGACAGTTCTGTCTGGTAATCACACAGCTCTGGGTTCTGTCAGTTTGACAGTTCTGTCTGGTAATCACACAGCGCTGGGTTCTGTCAGTTTGACAGTTCTGTCTGGTAATCACACAGCTCTGGGTTCTGTCAGTTTGACAGTTCTGTCTGGTAATCACACAGCGCTGAGTTCTGTCAGTCTGACAGTTCTGTCTGGTAATCACACAGCGCTGAGTTCTGTCAGTTCTGTCTGGTAATCACACAGCGCTGAGTTCTGTCAGTTCTGTCTGGTAATCACACAGCGCTGAGTTCTGTCAGTTCTGTCTGGTAATCACACAGCGCTGAGTTCTGTCAGTTCTGTCTGGTAATCACACAGCGCTGAGTTCTGTCAGTTCTGTCTGGTAATCACACAGCGCTGAGTTCTGTCAGTTCTGTCTGGTAATCACACAGCGCTGAGTTCTGTCAGTTCTGTCTGGTAATCACACAGCGCTGAGTTCTGTCAGTTGCTGTATGTCTGTCAGATAGAATTCTATTGCGTCTGTCTGATAATTGAGGGTGCGTTCGTAAATTCACTCTGGCTATTTCAGAGCACTCTCGTCTGAGTGTGCCAGAGCGCAGAGTAACTTACGAATTGACAAACAATCAACACCTGTTGAATATGGCCGGTATCGGTAAACGTCAGCAAAGAAGCGTAATTAAATTGTTGCCAGCAGCACAATTACAGTTACCAACACTCTGGATAACATGAAAACTGCCTAACCAGCTCTGCTAGGGGAGTAAAATGGTCAGAGTGAGGCGTTCTCTCATTTGTGTCTGGATGTTTTATTTTTTTATTTCACCTTTATTTAACCAGGTAGGCTAGTTGAGAACAAGTTCTCATTTGCAACTGCGACCTGGCCAAGATAAAGCATAGCAGTGTGAACAGACAACACAGAGTTACACATGGAGTAAACAATAAACAAGTCAATAACACAGTAGAAAAAAATGGGCAGTCTATATACAATGTGTGCAAAAGGCATGAGGAGGTAGGTGAATAATACAATTTTGCAGATTAACACTGGAGTGATAAATGATCAGATGGTCATGTACAGGTAGAGATATTGTAGGGTCTGGGCAGTAGGGGCTGGGCAGTAGGGGCTGGGCAGTAGGGGCTGGGCAGTAGGGGCTGGGCAGTAGGGGCTAGACAACTTTAGCCAGTTAGCTTGTGTGTTTGACTGCTGTTGTGAGGCCAGAACGCTGGGATCAACCCTACTCCTCAGCCAGAGTGTCCAGTGTGCGCTCTGAATGCTCCGAGAATGAAACGCTCCCAATTTACGTACGGACAATCTGACAACCCTCTAAGTTTAAGAACGCCCAGAGGGCACTCTGGCACTCCAGATTCAATTTACAAACACATCCTGAGTATGTCTGAGTGTTCTATTCAATCAGTCTAAGAAGTATGTCTGTCTATGAGAGTGTTCCATTTTACTGGTTAGTCTTCAGAGCTACTACATTGCATCAAACATTTAAATTTGACATTTGGGCTCAAATGTCATCTCAGGCCATCTGAGTACACATCTTCCCCTCTGCTCCCAGCTGTGCTTTAAAAACAAGCAAACAAACCCAAACACATGTATGTATGTATGTATGCAACGATTGAACAACCTACCTCTCCTTTGATGCTGTCCTGTTTTTCCTCACAGTTATCCACACAGTCCTTAGATTCCTCCAAAGAGATCACTTTATCCACACTGCTTAGCAATCTGGTAGAGGAGGAGGGTAAAAGCAAGGGAGAGGGAGGAGAGAGGACATGGGTCTTTAAACTGGCTTTACCTGAGGTGCCCTACCACACCATGCCAACCTCCATGCCAGTGTCCCGCCCCATAACACATCCCGGCCCAACCCAGGACCCACCCACTTCAGACTCCAGCGCTACAATCCCCATTCACTGATCGTGATCATAAGATCAGACTTTTATCCGCATGGATTTTCTAGAAGGGCTATTGGAACAAGGAGGCAGTGTAAAGCAGGAACAGACGCACAGTGTACGACTGGCTTAAAACGGTTTTACAGTTCTACATGTATGAAACAATCTCTCCCTCCATCCCTCTCCCTCCCTCCATCCCTCTCTAGTTACAGGCAGAGCTGACTAAGCACATTTCCTGCAGAGCACAGAGCCTTAAAAAACCAAATACCCTAGTGAATAAAGACAGACCGTTAACAAAAAAACATACAGTACATAGATTCAAATTCATTCCAATTTAAATGTAGTAAACCAAACCCGATTCCTGGATAATTGGCTAGCTTGCTGAAGCTAAATATAACAATAATATAACTATATACAGACACTGTATAGATGCCAAACTTCACTCTTAGTATAGATAGAAAACAATTAGCCTTACTGGTCTTCCTTGAAGTAGGTGAAACCCACAAATGGCAGCTGGTTGCCCACAAAGGCCTTTGGTGTGGGAAAGGTCTCCACGTCGCCTTTTTCATCCTCAATCTCGTCAAAGTTACTGGTGTCTATGTCACTGCTCAACTCCGGCACTACTGGGGCCACGGCTGAACGAGGGACAGGCAGAGAGTGAGAGAGGAATGCAGAGCGGGAGAAGCAGAGGAGGTAGAGAGGTGACAGAGAGGGAGGAGAGAGGCAAAGTGAGAGAGAGATTCAGTCAGAAAGAAGCAAAGAGTGTGAGAGAGCGAGCGAGAGAACAGGAAGGGGTGGAAATAGTGTGGGTTTGGGCAGAGTTTGGAGACAGATGGTTAAAATGTCTAAAATCAATCAACTCAGTGCTATAATTGGTCTCAATCAATAGACACTAACACAGAGATAACCGTTGGCTCCTCCAATTCTCAATAAGATATCATTTTTAGACTATACTGGGATGTTCTAGGTGTGTGTAGTCTATAGTACACCGAACCGCCCTGGGCACAGGCGGTAGGAGCGAGCTGGCGTGGGGCGGACTCCAAACCCACCACTCCTCTCTCTCCCCCTACAGTGCCCTCTTTGTGCCCCAACACACACTGTTGCCTTTCACACACCTAAACACACTCTAGGAGAGAGAGAACTAACTCCCCTCCATCTGTACAGTAGGCGGACAGAACTGTGTCAAGGGGCCAGGAGGCGAAAGCTGAGACGAGCCAAGTTGCTCGACAACCTATAAAGATGTCACTACTGGCTAGGAAACTAAGTGGCCATGTTGGATTTTATTTCTTCAACAGGATCCATTCTGGCTCCAGGCAAAGAGAACCAAGTCAAGACAGAACCCTCAGTAGGGAGAGATCAATAGATGGTGGACAAATGGGAGAGAGAGAAAAATGAGAAAGCGAGCAATAAAAGAGGGAATGAAAGAAAAAGAAAAAGCGAAAAGCAAGAGCTGTGTGGTGAGACTGGAGAGAGACAGACACGGTCCCAGCTCCCGGGGAGCCAATTGCGGCATGGCTTTCCCAGCATGCTCCTGATAGCGGGTAGGCTAATGACAGGCAGCTGTGGCCACAGTAAGAGTGGAGAGAGGAGGGAGCGACCGCCCTCAAATCTGATCTGGGGCTGGTGCAGTGGTTCTGGGGTGCCCCTCTTATTACTCCTGCAAGCACATAGAGAGCTACCTCTGTCCCCTCCCTTGCTCCATCATTGGACAGGGTGCTTACTAGCACACACAGGCTGTGTCCCAAATGTCACTCCATTCCCTATATAGGGCACTACCTTTGACCAGGGCCAATAAGGAATCCCATAGTGCTCTGGTCAAAAGTAGTGCACTTTGTAGGGAATAGGGTGCCATTTGATAGGCAGACCCAGTCTCCCACATCCAAGGGTTTTACAGCTTTATTTCAGGCAACAGTCAGAAATGGGGCTTCAGCATGCTAGCTATTGAGCAGACTAGAGAGTGAAGCTGCCTTCACATTCTCCACCCTTATCCACCTGCAAACTTTCTCCCATTGATTTGGCAATGGTGGAAACTTTCCCCAGTCAATGCTTACACAAATCCTGCACTTTTAAATCCATGATGGGGAGTGTGTAAGTGCACACCTATAGTAACGGGAGACAATGGGCTGACTATAGTGTGGGGGAACCCATTAGAACACTGATAATATAGTGTGGGGGAACCCAACAGAACACTGATAATATAGTGTGGGGGAACCCAACAGAATAACACTGATACTATAGCGTTAGGGAACCCAATAGAAGAACACTGATACTATAGCGTGAGGGAACCCATTAGAACACTGATACTATAGCGTGGGAGAACCCATTAGAACACTGATACTATAGCGTGGGGGAACCCAACAGAACACTGATACTATAGCGTGGGGGAACCCAACAGAACACTGATACTATAGCGTGGGGGAACCCAATAGAAGAACACTGATACTATAGCGTGAGGGAACTCATTAGAAGAACACTGATACTATAGCGTGGTGGAACCCAATAGAAGAACACTGATACTATAGTGTGGGGGAACCCAATAGAAGAACACTGATACTATAGCGTGGGGGAACCCAATAGAAGAACACTGATACTATAGCGTGGGGGAACCCAATAGAAGAACACTGATACTATAGCGTGAGGGAACTCATTAGAAGAACACTGATACTATAGCGTGAGGGAACCCATTAGAACACTGATACTATAGCGTGGGGAACCCAATAGAACACTGATACTATAGCGTGAGGGAACTCATTAGAAGAACACTGATACTATAGCGTGGTGGAACCCAATAGAAGAACACTGATACTATAGCGTGGGGGAACCCAATAGAAGAACACTGATACTATAGCGTGGGGGAACCCAATAGAAGAACACTGATACTATAGCGTGGGGGAACCCAATAGAAGAACACTGATACTATAGCGTGAGGGAACTCATTAGAAGAACACTGATACTATAGCGTGAGGGAACCCATTAGAACACTGATACTATAGCGTGGGGGAACCCAATAGAACACTGATACTATAGCGTGAGGGAACCCAATAGAAGAACACTGATACTATAGCGTGAGGGAACCCAATAGAAGAACACTGATACTATAGCGTGGGGAACCCAATAGAAGAACACTGATACTATAGCGTGGGGGAACCCAATAGAAGAACACTGATACTATAGCGTGGGGGAACTCAATAGAAGAACACTGATATTATAGCGTGAGGGAACCCATTAGAACACTGATACTATAGCGTGGGGGAACCCAATAGAAGAACACTGATACTATAGCGTAAGGGAACCCAACAGAACACTGATACTATAGCGTGAGGGAACCCATTAGAACACTGATACTATAGCGTGGGGTAACCCAACAGTACACTGATACTATAGCGTGAGGGAACCCAACAGAACACTGATACTATAGCGTAAGGGAACCCAACAGAACACTGATACTATAGCGTGAGGGAACCCATTAGAACACTGATACTATAGTGTGAGGGAACCCAACAGAACACTGATACTATAGCGTGAGGGAACCCAACAGAACACTGATACTATAGTGTGAGGGAACCCAACAGAACACTGATACTATAGCGTGGGGGAACCCAACAGAACACTGATACTATAGCGTGGGGGAACCCAACAGAACACTAATACTATAGCGTTAGGGAATCCAATAGAAGAACACTGATACTATAGCGTGAGGGAACCCAATAGAAGAACACTGATACTATAGCGTGGGGGAACCCAACAGAACACGGATACTATAGCGTGAGGGAACCCAATAGAAGAACACTGATACTATAGCGTGAGGGAACCCATTAGAACACTGATACTATAGCGTGGGGGGAACCCAACAGAACACTGATACTATAGCGTTAGGGAACCCAATAGAAGAACACTGATACTATAGCGTGAGGGAACCCAATAGAAGAACACTGATACTATATCGTGGGGGAACCCAACAGAACACGGATACTATAGCGTGAGGGAACCCAATAGAAGAACACTGATACTATAGCGTTGGGGAACCCAACAGAACACTGATACTATAGCGTGAGGGAACCCAATAGAACACTGATACTATAGCATGAGGGAACCCATTAGAACACTGATACTATAGCGTGAGGGAACCCAACAGAACACTGATACTATAGCGTGAGGGAACCCAACAGAACACTGATACTATAGCGTGAGGGAACCCAACAGAACACTGATACTATAGCGTGAGGGAACCCAACAGAACACTGATACTATAGCGTGGGGGAACCCAACAGAACACTGATACTATAGCGTGGGGGAACCCAACAGAACACTGATACTATAGCGTTAGGGAACCCAATAGAAGAACACTGATACTATAGCGTGAGGGAACCCAATAGAAGAACACTGATACTATAGCGTGGGGGAACCCAACAGAACACGGATACTATAGCGTGAGGGAACCCAATAGAAGAACACTGATACTATAGCGTGGGGGAACCCAACAGAACACTGATACTATAGCGTGGGGGAACCCAACAGAACACTGATACTATAGCGTGGGGGAACCCAACAAAACACTGATACTATAGCGTGGGGGAACCCAACAGAACACTGATACTATAGCGTTAGGGAACCAAATAGAACACCACTGATACTATAGCGTGAGGGAACCCAACAGAACACTGATACTATAGCGTGGGGGAACCCAACAGAACACTGATACTATAGCGTGGGGGAACCCAACAGAACACTGATACTATAGCGTGGGGGAACCCAACAGAACACTGATACTATAGCGTGGGGGAACCCAACAGAACACTGATACTATAGCGTGGGGGAACCCAAAAGAAGAACACTGATACTATAGCGTGGGGGAACCCAAAAGAAGAACACTGATACTAGGAGAACACTGCGTGCTCAGTCCCCTCCTTTACTCCCCATTCACTCATGACTGCACGACCAGGCACGACTCCAACACCATCATTAAGTTTGCTGATGACACAACAGTGGTAGGCCTGATCACTGATAACGACGAGACAGCCTATAGGGAGGTCAGAAACCTGGCCGTGTGGTGCTAGGACAACAACCTCTCACCTCAACGTGATCAAGACAAAGGAGATGATTGTGTACTACAGGAAAAAGAGGACTGAGCCCTCCACCATTCTCATCGACGGGGCTGTAGTGGAGCAGGTTGAGAGCGTCAAGTTTCTCGGTGTCCACATCACCAACAAACTTACACCGTCCAAGCACACCAAGACAGTCGTGAAGAAGGCACGACAAAACCTATTCCCCCTAGGAGACTGAAAAGATTTGGCTTGGGTCCTCAGATCCTCAAAAGGTTCTACAGCTGCACCATCGAGAGCATCATGACTGGTTGCATCACTGCCTGCTATGGCAACTGCTCGGCCTTCCGACCGCAAGGCACTACAGAGGGTAGTGCGAACGGCCCAGTACATCACTGGGGCCAAGCTTCCTGCCATACAGGACCTCTATACCAGGCGGTGTCAGAGGAAGGCCCTAAAAATTGTCAAAGACCCCAGCCACCCAAGTCATAGACTGGTCTCTCTGCTATCGCACGGCAAGCGGTACCGGAGCGCCAAATCTAGGTCCAAGATGCTTCCTAAATAGCTTCTACCCCCAAGCCACACAACTCCTGAACATCTAGTCAAATGGCTACCCAGTCTAGTTGCATTGCCCCCCCTTTCCAACGTTTCTGTGTGTGTGTGTGTGTGTGTGTGTGTGTGTGTGTGTGATCCCACCGTAGTACTTTCAATAGATTTGTCACATGATATCAAAATCAGTGAGGATGGAAGGATTGAGCAGCCCAAGTACATACTCCTCATCAAGCATGAATCTGTGTAGCATTGCACAGTGTACTATGCTGTAATGAGCGATTAGTAATAGTTCAATATACATCAAGAGTAGGAGTGCTGATCCAGGATCTGTTTGGACTTTTAGATCACAATGAATAAGATCACATGGACAGCAGGAAAGAGCTGATCCTAGATCAGTATTCCTACTCTGAGACAAGTGATAGTGAACACACGGCCTCTGGCCATGCAGGGTTGTGCTGCAGTGCTGATGATAGACACGTGACTGTTCTGCTCAGTCTCTGCTGATAGAGTAGAGATTCAGGCTCCCTACATGGGAATGAACTGTAGTGTCAAGTCATGACAATAACAAGTTGGGTGATGGAGAGAGATTGGGAAGGAGACAGAGAGACAGGGGCAGACAGGCACACACACACACACACACACACAAATAACCACACACACACAGTATGACTGAAGACATACACACACACAAATACACACGGTTTGACTGAACACACACACTTACTCTCTCGGATGGTGTCGAAGGTCCACTGGTCGTTCGTGAAGAAGGGGTGTCTCTTGATCTCCTCCACGCCGTTCCTCCCCAGACGCACCTCCCTGTACATAGCCAATGGGACGGAGCGGTCAGAGAGCGGTCACTCACTCAAACGTGCAAATTGACCGCAACATGAACACAAAGCAAAGCGCCACTTTGCTCCACACAGCTGGAGTGACCACTAACCCACTAGGCACTGACCACAGTCCACTGATTGGCCAGGCTGGACCGCCTCACGGCCACTACAGCGGTCAGTAACGGCCAGTAGAACAAGAGTCTTAGCGCAGCCAGTAAGAGTAGTGATACGGGAGAACGTAGATCCAGGAAGTTACACAGGAGCAAAGTAGGGACCAGACTAGTCAACAACACTACTGACACCCCACTACTATATCTACTGCTGCAATTCCCTCCCTCCTCTTCCCATCTGGCCTCCCTCCCTCCTCTGCCACAGGGTGCAGGGCCGGAGGGGTGCGGCAGTTTGGACTGCCACGTGTGGGACATTCCAGACTCAGCCAAAAGGAACAGAGCAAGGGAGGGGTGTGCCCCACTAGAAAACATGATGGGAGAGACAATGGCAGACATACAGAGCACTGAGCTGAGAGTGAATATGAAAGAGCTATAAGGTAATACAGAAAGAGAAATATGGAGAGAAGAGAAAGGAGAGAGAGAGAGCATACCAAAACAACAAGGAGGGCCGATTGCCAAAGAGAGAAAAGCAGAAATGTGGGGGGAAAAAGAGAGATGGGGAGGGACAGGATTAAGAGAGAGAGTTGACTGACTGAGCTGGTGAGTAGAGAGAGAGAGAGTTGACTGACTGAGCTGGTGGGTAGAGAGAGAGTTGACTGACTGAGCTGGTGAGTAGAGAGAGTTGGTGGGACTGGTCCTTACTGACTGAGCTGGTGAGTAGAGAGAGAGTTGGTGGGACTGGTCCTTACTGACTGACTGACTGAGCTGGTGAGTAGAGAGAGTTGATGGGACTGGTCCTTACTGACTGACTTACTGACTGAGCTGGTGAGTAGAGAGAGAGAGTTGGTGGGACTGGTCCTTACTGACTGAGCTGGTGAGTAGAGAGAGAGTTGATGGGACTGGTCCTTACTGACTGAGCTGGTGAGTAGAGAGAGAGTTGGTGGGACTGGTCCTTACTGACTGAGCTGGTGAGTAGAGAGAGAGTTGATGGGACTGGTCCTTACTGACTGAGCTGGTGAGTAGAGAGAGAGTTGATGGGACTGGTCCTTACTGACTGAGCTGGTGAGTAGAGAGAGAGAGTTGGTGGGACTGGTCCTTACTGACTGAGCTGGTGAGTAGAGAGAGAGAGTTGGTGGGACTGGTCCTTACTGACTGAGCTGGTGAGTAGAGAGAGAGAGTTGGTGGGACTGGTCCTTACTGACTGAGCTGGTGAGTAGAGAGAGTTGATGGGACTGGTCCTTACTGCCTGACTGACTGACTGAGCTGGTGAGTAGAGAGAGAGAGAGTTGGTGGGACTGGTCCTTACTGACTGACTGACTGACTGAGCTGGTGAGTAGATAGAGTTGATGGGACTGGTCCTTACTGACTGACTGAGCTGGTGAGTAGAGAGAGAGAGAGTTGGTGGGACTGGTCCTTACTGACTGAGCTGGTGAGTAGAGAGAGAGAGAGTTGGTGGGACTGGTCCTTACTGACTGAGCTGGTGAGTAGAGAGAGAGAGAGTTGATGGGACTGGTCCTTGCTGACTGACTGAGCTGGTGAGTAGAGAGAGAGTTGATGGGACTGGTCCTTACTGACTGACTGACTGAGCTGGTGAGTAGAGAGAGAGAGAGTTGGTGGGACTGGTCCTTACTGACTGAGCTGGTGAGTAGAGAGAGAGTTGATGGGACTGGTCCTTACTGACTGACTGAGCTGGTGAGTAGAGAGAGAGAGTTGGTGGGACTGGTCCTTACTGACTGAGCTGGTGAGTAGAGAGAGAGTTGATGGGACTGGTCCTTACCGACTGACTGAGCTGGTGAGTAGAGAGAGTTGATGGGACTGGTCCTTACTGCCTGACTGACTGACTGAGCTGGTGAGTAGAGAGAGAGAGAGTTGGTGGGACTGGTCCTTACTGACTGAGCTGGTGAGTAGAGAGAGTTGATGGGACTGGTCCTTACTGCCTGACTGACTGACTGACTGAGCTGGTGAGTAGAGAGAGAGAGTTGGTGGGACTGGTCCTTACTGACTGACTGACTGACTGACTGAGCTGGTGAGTAGAGAGAGTTGATGGGACTGGTCCTTACTGACTGACTGACTGACTGAGCTGGTGAGTAGAGAGAGAGAGAGTTGGGACTGGGACTGGTCCCTTACTGACTGAGCTGGTGAGTAGAGAGAGAGAGTTGATGGGACTGGTCCTTGAGCTGACTGACTGAGCTGGTGAGTAGAGAGAGAGAGAGAGAGTTGGTGGGACTGGTCCTTACTGACTGAGCTGGTGAGTAGAGAGAGAGAGAGTTGGTGGGACTGGTCCTTACTGACTGAGCTGGTGAGTAGAGAGAGAGTTGATGGGACTGGTCCTTACTGACTGACTGACTGAGAGAGCTGGTGAGTGGAGAGAGAGAGTTGGTGGGACTGGTCCTTACTGACTGAGCTGGTGAGTAGACTGAGCTGGTGAGTTGATGGGACTGGTCCTTACTGACTGACTGAGCTGGTGAGTAGAGAGAGAGTTGGTGGGACTGGTCCTTACTGACTGAGCTGGTGAGTAGAGAGAGAGTTGATGGGACTGGTCCTTACCGACTGACTGAGCTGGTGAGTAGAGAGAGTTGATGGGACTGGTCCTTACTGCCTGACTGACTGACTGAGCTGGTGAGTAGAGAGAGAGAGAGTTGGTGGGACTGGTCCTTACTGACTGAGCTGGTGAGTAGAGAGAGTTGATGGGACTGGTCCTTACTGCCTGACTGACTGACTGAGCTGGTGAGTAGAGAGAGAGAGAGTTGGTGGGACTGGTCCTTACTGACTGACTGACTGACTGAGCTGGTGAGTAGAGAGAGTTGATGGGACTGGTCCTTACTGACTGACTGAGCTGGTGAGTAGAGAGAGAGAGAGTTGGTGGGACTGGTCCTTACTGACTGAGCTGGTGAGTAGAGAGAGAGTTGATGGGACTGGTCCTTGCTGACTGAGCTGGTGAGTAGAGAGAGAGAGAGTTGGTGGGACTGGTCCTTACTGACTGAGCTGGTGAGTAGAGAGAGAGTTGATGGGACTGGTCCTTGCTGACTGAGCTGGTGAGTAGAGAGAGAGAGAGTTGATGGGACTGGTCCTTACTGACTGACTGACTGACTGAGCTGGTGAGTAGAGAGAGAGAGAGTTGGTGGGACTGGTCCTTACTGACTGAGCTGGTGAGTAGAGAGAGAGAGAGTTGGTGGGACTGGTCCTTACTGACTGAGCTGGTGAGTAGAGAGAGAGAGAGTTGGTGGGACTGGTCCTTACTGACTGAGCTGGTGAGTAGAGAGAGAGAGAGTTGGTGGGACTGGTCCTTACTGACTGAGCTGGTGAGTAGAGAGAGAGTTGATGGGACTGGTCCTTACTGACTGACTGACTGACTGAGCTGGTGAGTAGAGAGAGAGAGAGTTGGTGGGACTGGTCCTTACTGACTGAGCTGGTGAGTAGAGAGAGAGTTGATGGGACTGGTCCTTACTGACTGACTGACTGACTGAGCTGGTGAGTAGAGAGAGAGAGAGTTGGTGGGACTGGTCCTTACTGACTGAGCTCGTGAGTAGAGAGAGAGTTGATGGGACTGGTCCTTACTGACTGACTGACTGACTGACTGAGCTGGTGAGTAGAGAGTTGATGGGACTGGTCCTTACTGACTGACTGACTGACTGAGCTGGTGAGTAGAGAGAGAGAGAGTTGGTGGGACTGGTCCTTACTGACTGACTGAGCTGGTGAGTAGAGAGTTGGTGGGACTGGTCCTTACTGACTGACTGAGCTGGTGAGTAGAGAGAGTTGGTGGGACTGGTCCTTACTGACTGATGGAGTGAGCTGGGGAGGGAGTCAGTGAACCACAGTGTGTAATGGTCCTGCTACACTATAGCTATCGGGCGTCCGGCATTGCCATCAGTGAACAGATGTTGAGGAAATTATTCCTTTTGGTTGCATATGGCCTCAACTATACACCACTGGTTATTTAACTAACATTTACGAAGTCAAGAAGCTACAAGAACTAGCTAGCTTGCTAGCTACATTGACTAGCTAGGTTCACAATGTAAACAAAAGCAACTTGTGTAGTTAGAGGATAATTTAGTACAACCATCAGCAACAATTGAATGAACACAAAGCTATTGTACTTACACATAATGGATGAAAATGGTACAGTACTGGTACAGTACTGTAGGGGCAAAGTACCCAAATGTCATACTGTAGTAAAAGTAGTAAAAGTAGAGAAAGTAGAGATACCTTAATAGAAAATTACTCAAGTAAAAGTGAATGTCACCCAGTAAAATACTACTTGAGTAAGTCTAAAAGTATTAAAATATACTTAAGTATTAAAAGTATAAATCATTGCAAATTCCTTATATTAAGCAAATCAGACAGCACGATTGTTTTATATATTTTTTTAATGTATGGATATCCAGGGGCTATCCTGTCCTGCTAAGCATTCAAAATGTAACGAGTACTTTTGGGTGTCAAGGAAAATGTATGGAGAAGAAAGTACATTATTTTCTTTAAGAATGTAGTGGAGTAAAAGGAATGTCACATTGAGATGACACTGATGGCAAAACCTATGGTGGAGCTGAGCAGTTAGCATGACAGAGGGGGAATAAGTATGAGTCAGTGTGTAGCAACGTTATTATAGTTGGGGTGTAATATTCATTTTTATTTCTATTCATTTAAAAAAAATATTCAGTTGTTTCAGTTAGTTTTCAGACTTGATTTATCATTTTTTATATTTAGTTTGTTTGATTGAAAACATATCTATTTCATTTTATATGATTTATTTTCAGTGTTGTATGCCTATATGTGTTGTAGGCCTATATATGTGTTGTATGCCTATATATGTGTTGTAGGCCTATATATGTGTTGTATGCCTATATATGTGTTGTATGCCTATATATGTGTTGTATGCCTATATATGTGTTGCATGCCTATATATGTGTTGTATGCCTATATATGTGTTGTATGCCTATATATGTGTTGTATGCCTATATATGTGTTGTATGCCTATATATGTGTTGTATGCCTATATATGTGTTGTATGCCTATATATGTGTTGTAGGCCTATATATGTTGTAGGCCTATATATGTGTTGTAGGCCTATATGTGTTGTATGCCTATATGTGTTGTATGCCTATATGTGTTGTAGGCCTATATATGTGTTGTAGGCCTATATATGTGTTGTAGGCCTATATATGTGTTGTATGCCTATATGTGTTGCATGCCTATATGTGTTGCATGCCTATATGTGTTGTATGCCTATATATGTGTTGTATGCCTATATGTGTTGTATGCCTATATATGTGTTGTATGCCTATATGTGTTGTATGCCTATATGTGTTGTAGGCCTATATATGTGTTGTAGGCCTATATATGTGTTGTATGCCTATATATGTGTTGTAGGCCTATATATGTGTTGTATGCCTATATATATATATATGTGTTGTAGGCCTATATATATGTGTTGTAGGCCTATATATGTGTTGTATGCCTATATATGTGTTGTAGGCCTATATATGTGTTGTATGCCTATATATATATATGTTGTAGGCCTATATATGTGTTGTAGGCCTATATATGTGTTGTAGGCCTATATATGTGTTGTAGGCCTATATATGTGTTGTAGGCCTATATATGTGTTGTAGGCCTATATATGTGTTGTAGGCCTATATATGTGTTGTATGCCTATATGTGTTGTATGCCTATATGTGTTGTATGCCTATATGTGTTGTATGCCTATATGTGTTGTATGCCTATATGTGTTGTATGCCTATATGTGTTGTAGGCCTATATATGTGTTGTAGGCCTATATATGTGTTGTATGCCTATATATGTGTTGTATGCCTATATATGTGTTGTATGCCTATATATATATATATGTGTTGTAGGCCTATATATATGTGTTGTAGGCCTATATATGTGTTGTATGCCTATATATGTGTTGTAGGCCTATATATGTGTTGTATGCCTATATATATATATGTTGTAGGCCTATATATGTGTTGTAGGCCTATATATGTGTTGTAGGCCTATATATGTGTTGTAGGCCTATATATGTGTTGTAGGCCTATATATGTGTTGTAGGCCTATATATGTGTTGTAGGCCTATATATGTGTTGTATGCCTATATGTGTTGTATGCCTATATGTGTTGTATGCCTATATGTGTTGTATGCCTATATGTGTTGTATGCCTATATGTGTTGTATGCCTATATGTGTTGTATGCCTATATGTGTTGTATGCCTATATGTGTTGTATGCCTATGTGTATGCCTATATGTGTTGTATGCCTATATGTGTTGTATGCCTATATGTGTTGTATGCCTATATGTGTTGTATGCCTATATGTGTTGTATGCCTATATGTGTTGTATGCCTATATGTGTTGTAGGCCTATATGTGTTGTATGCCTATATGTGTTGTATGCCTATATATGTGTTGTAGGCCTATATGTGTTGTATGCCTATATGTGTTGTAGTGTTGTAGGCCTATATGTGTTGTAGTGTTGTAGGCCTATATGTGTTGTATGCCTATATGTGTTGTAGTGTTGTAGGCCTATATGTGTTGTAGTGTTGTAGGCCTATATGTGTTGTAGTGTTGTAGGCCTATATGTGTTGTATGCCTATATGTGTTGTATGCCTATATGTGTTGTATGCCTATATGTGTTGTATGCCTATATGTGTTGTAGGCCTATATGTGTTGTAGGCCTATATGTGTTGTATGCATATATGTGTTGTAGGCCTATATGTGTTGTATGCCTATATATGTGTTGTATGCCTATATGTGTTGTAGGCCTATATGTGTTGTAGTGTTGTAGGCCTATATGTGTTGTAGTGTTGTAGGCCTATATGTGTTGTAGTGTTGTAGGCCTATATGTGTTGTAGTGTTGTAGGCCTATATGTGTTGTAGTGTTGTAGGCCTATATGTGTTGTAGGCCTATATGTGTTGTAGTGTTGTAGGCCTATATGTGTTGTAGGCCTATATGTGTTGTAGTGTTGTAGGCCTATATGTGTTGTAGGCCTATAGTTTGTTTTTGTGATGCCACTTCTTGCCACTGAGGGGCAGTAATACACAAGGTGATGGGCCAGGACCCTGACTTGGATAGACATAACATCTCATGATGGCGTCTGTGAGAGTACAGGCAGTGCCATTAAGGCCATCTCCATCTTGGAAATAACTATTGGTCAAGAAAATATACTAAATTGGCTGATCCCTCCCAATGACCCAGCTGTCATGACTCCAACCAGTTCATCAGGAGGCATCAGCCAATGCAGTTGGACTTCCGCCCAGTTGACTAAATCAAAATGGTGAAGGGCCTCAATGGCGCTGCCCATGTTAACACAGTCTTTAGGCCACTAGAGGACTCTGTACAACTCCATGGCCAGGATGTAGGTTTGGTTAGGTTTAAATGATAAAACCATCCTAATACGACTTGGATTTAAAGGATACGCGCCTAGACTGGTGTAAGGAAACTCTTACCCATGTTTACATCAATCCAATGCTGTTTTATTTTTGTTAGTAGTAGATGTAAGAACAACGTTTATCTGACAGAGAGGAAAACAACAACAAATTAAGTCATAGCACACGTGACATGTTATGTTCTGTAATATATACAGCTGTCCTCCGATCTGCTGAAGTACAAGACTCTGCTTCCCTCATCAGTGGCTCCATCTCTGTTGAACAAAGTGCCAGAGACCCACTTGGGTCATCAGGCAAGCTGCTGCAGGGGTTGGCTTGAAGTTGGCTGCCAGAGGATTTAGTATGCATGCGAAGCGCTCCCACAGTGACTTCAGGAGGACCCGTGACAACTGTTTGGCAACAGTAGTTGACTGAAAGTGTGCCTCAAGGTTGAGAAGGCATGGCACCACATCAGACAGCGACTGGCTGTCAGTTTAAAACTGGTCAGCGTAGATTGCGAACGGCTCCAGCAACTTAACAAGCTGTTCTACCGTGGCCCAGTACAGTCTGTGCTCACCCTGTTAGTTACTGACAGTTAGTGATACTGATGCACAAGCTCGGCCTATTTGAAACGTTGCCATCTACTGGCAGCCTTTACCCAACAGAGTCAGAAGATTAAAAACCCATTCGAAATAAAACCCTTCAAAACCCCAATTAATTTTTAGAAGAAAAAAAAACTAAAAATAATTTATGGTTTTTATTTTACGTGGTTTTGCAGTCAAATATAATAGTTTCAGTATAGTTTATTTCAGTTGACTAAGTAGTTTTTACTTTAGTTTCAGTTTACTATAATAACCTTAGTTTGTGTAGGGTGTGTGTGTGTGTGTATGGGTGTGTGTGCATCTCTGTGTGTATGCGAGTGTGTGTGTGTGTGTGTGTGTGTGTGGTGAGAGAGAGACTGTAGAGTGAGTGAGAGAGAGACTGTAGAGTGAGTGAGAGAAAGTACACAGAGGGGAAGGAGAGTATAAGACAGGCATTGTGTGGCAGCAGAAAGGGTGTTTGACGTCTACTATACAGCTAATGTCCCAGCCTCTCATTAACCTCTACTCCTATCAACTACTACTATACAGCTAATGTCCCAGCCTCTCATTAACCTCTACTCCTATCAACTACTACTACTATACAGCTAATGTCCCAGCCTCTCATTATCCTCTACTCCTATCAACTACTACTATACAGCTAATGTCCCAGCCTCTCATTAACCTCTACTCCTATCAACTACTACTATACAGCTAATGTCCCAGCCTCTCATTAACCTCTACTCCTATCAACTACTACTACTATACAGCTAATGTCCCAGCCTCTCATTAACCTCTACTCCTATCAACTACTACTACTATACAGCTAATGTCCCAGCCTCTCATTAAACTCTACTCCTATCAACTACTACTACTACACAGCTAATGTCCCAGCCTCTCATTAACCTCTACTCCTATCAACTACTACTACTATACAGCTAATGTCCCAGCTTCTCATTAACCTATACTCCTATCAACTACTACACAGCTAATGTCCCAGCCTCTCATTAACCTCTACTCCTATCAACTACTACTACTATACCGCTAATGTCCCAGCCTCTCATTAACCTCTACTCCTATCAACTACTACTACTAATATACCGCTAAATGTCCCAGCTTCTCATTAACCTCTACTCCTATCAACTACTACTACTATACCGCTAATGTCCCAGCCTCTCATTAACCTCTACTCCTATCAACTACTACTACTATACAGCTAATGTCCCAGCCTCTCATTAACCTCTACTCCTATCAACTACTACTACTATAACGCTAAATGTCCCAGCTTCTCATTAACCTCTACTCCTATCAACTACTACTACTATGATGCTAAGTATCATCATTAACCTCTACTCCTATCAACTACTACTATGATGCTAAGTATAATCAAGGTAGCCTAGTGGTTAGAGCGTTGGACTAGTAACCGGAAGGTTGCAAGTTCAAACCCCCGAGCTGACAAGGTACAAATCTGTCGTTCTGCCCTTGAACAGGCAGTTAACCCACTGTTCCTAGGCCGTCATTGAAAATAAGAATTTGTTCTCAACTGACTTGCCTAGTTAAATAAAGGTAAAATACAATTTTAAAAAATCCTTCACCTCTACTTCTATGATGCTAAGTATAATCATTAACCTCTACTCCTATCAACTACTACTACGATGCTAAGTATAATCATTAACCTCTACTCCTATCAACTACTACTACTACTATGATGCTAAGTATAATCATTAACCTCTACTCCTATCAACTACTATGATGCTAAGTATAATCCTTCACCTCTACTCCTATCAACTACTACTATGATGCTAAGTATAATCATTAACCTCTACTCCTATGATGCTAAGTATAATCATTAACCTCTACTCCTATCAACTACTAGGATCCTAAGTATCTAATAGCCATTAACAAAGAATCGCTCACTCAGGTGTTCCCATCTTTTCTGGTTCCAGTTTAAACTAAGAACAACTTTGTTAGTTGTTCAAGGCTTAACAACAATAGTTATAGTGTTCATAAGCACTACATTGATACTTCACAAATCATTTAAGCAAATTCAGAATACGATTGAAGTCAGAAGTTTACATACACTTAGGTTAGAGTCATTAAAACGTGTTTTTCAACCACTCCACAAATTCCCTGTTTACAAACTTTAGTTCTGGCTAGTCGGTTTAGGACATCTACTTTGTGCATGACACAAGTCATTTTTCAAACAATTGGTTTACAGACAGAGTATTTCACTTAATATTCACTGTATCACAATTCCAGTGGGTCAGAAGTTTACATACACTAAGTTGACGAAAATGATGTCATGGCTTTAGAAGCATCTGATAGGCTAATTGACATCATTTGAGTCAATTGGAGATGTACCTGTGGATGTATTTCAAGGCCTACCTTCAAACTCAGTTTCTCTTTGCTTGTCATCATGGGAAAATCAAAAGAAATCAGTCAAGATCTCAGAAACAAAAATGGTAGACCACAAGTCTGGTTCATCCTTGGGAGCAATTTCAAAATGCCTGAAGGTACCACATACATCTGTACAAACAATAGTACGCAAGTATAAGTAAACACCATGGGACCACGCAGCCGCCATACCGCTCAGAAAGGAGACGTGTTCTGTCTCCTAGAGAAGAACGTACTTTGGTGTGAAAAGTGCAAATCAATCCCAGAACAACAGCAAAGGACCTTGTGAAGATGCTGGAGGAAACCGGTACAAAAGTATCTATATCCACACTAAAACGAGTCCTATAAGGCTACATAACCTTATGACTGGTGCTCCGCAAAATGTGGCATGACCAGTTTGCCTCCCTTTATGTGGCGTAGCACGACATTAGCTCAAGCTAAATAGTGCTGAAGCATATAGGTCTTATTAAGGGATTATGAAGGTTTAGTTAAGACACTTTCATTTAGTGGGACAGCTTTTCTCCTACATACCTCTCCCTCCTCTCATTTAAAAAGGCAGTAACAGCCTCCACAGGAAAGTGTGATAATAAGAGAGATCACACTTCGAAGGAGCCGAGAGGTCAGACCGGTCATGGGGGCTTTGTTACGTAGGTCAAACATACTGTACCTGTCAGACAGGAAGGCACAGATGAGGTCCTTGGTGTCATTGGACATCTGCACATTATCAGGGAAGTTGAGGTTATTCTTGTGATCCATGATCTTCCCGTATGTTCCTACTAGTGACTCAGCATAAAATGGGGTGTCACCTAAAAAGAGAGGTGAAATTTAAAATATGTTTTGGGGCTTTTGTTAGGCTTTACAGGGGAGGTTTAAACTAGCTTCAATAAACACAAATAGCCTAGTAGTGTGACCACTGGGTTCAAACCTAGGTGTACGGCATGCCACAAGGCTGTTAGCCCGCTGAGCTAAATCCAAGACTTTAGCTCAGGGAGCTAACACAAGTCTTGAGGTCTCAGGCAAGGTTACATATCACCCGAGTGGGGTTAATCAAACCATCTTTAGTCGCTTAGCCCCAATCCAAATGACAAAACTAAGAGAATTAACATTAGCAGGTCAACGTTCCAATTGAGATCCTGAAAACCGTTCTGATTCAGGATCAGAGAAACTCACTCACCGACCAGCATCTCAAAGATGAACACCCCCACGGACCACCAGTCACACTCACGGCCGTAGTAGCCGTCCCCCTGGGACTTGAGCACCTCAGGGGAGATGTAGTCCGGAGTCCCCACCGCTGTGTCACAGTGGACCATGCCCGTCTGGAATGAGAGAGACGTGCAGACGGAGAGGCAGGCGGGGAGACAGGCAGACAGAGACATCGTTAAAGTAGGTCAACTAAACAGTGAAACATATTGGGCCAGTGTGCCAGACACAGATTAAGCCTAGTCCTTGAGTAAGAAGCACTTTTAATGGTGACTCTGATTTTTAGTCCAGGACTAAGCCTAATCTGTGTTTTATTTATTTAACGAGGTAGGCCAGTTGAGAACAAGTTCTCATTTACAACTGCGACCTGGCCAAGATAAAGCATAGCAGTGCAACAAAAACAACACAAAGTTACACATTAACAAACGTACAGTCAATAACACAAAAGGAAAAATAGACAAATCTATGTTCAGTGTGAGCAAATGTAGAAGAGTAGAGAGAAAAGGCAATAAATAGGCCGTAGAGGCAAAAAATAATTACAATTTAGCATCAACACTGGAATGACAGATGTGCAGATGATGATGTGCAAGTAGAGATACTTGGGTGCAAAAGAGCAAGAGGGTAAGTAATGATATGGGGATGAGGTAGTCGGGTGGGCTATTTACAGATTGGCTGAGTACAGATACAGTGATCAGTAAGCTGCTCAGACAGCTGATGCTTAAAGTTCGAGGGGGAGATAAGACTCCAGCTTCAAAGATTTTTGCAATTTGTTCCAGTCATTGGCAGCAGAGAACTGGAAGGAAAGGCAGCCATAGGAAGTGCTGGCTTTGGGGGTGACCAGAGAGATCTACCTGCTGGAGCGCGTGGCTGTTTGCTACGGTTACCAGTGAGCGGGGATAAGGCGGGGCTTTACCTAGCAAAGACTTAGATGACCTGGAGCCAGTGGGTTTGGCGACGAATATGAAGCGAGGGCCAGCCAACGAGAGTGTACAGGTTGCAGTGGTGGGTAGTATATGGGGCTTTGGTGACAAAACGGATGGCACTGTGATAGACTGCATCCAATTTGTTGAGTAGAGTGTTGGGGGCTATTTTGTAAATGACATCGCCAAAGTCGAGGATCAGTAGGATGGTCAGTTTTACGAGGGTATGTTTGGCAGCATGAGTGAAGGAGGCTTTGTTGCGAAATACGAAGCAGATTCTAGATTTAATTTTGGATTGAAAATGCTTAATGTGAGTCTGGAAGGAGAGTTTACAGTCGAACCAGACACTTAGGTATTTGTAGTTGTCCACATATTCTAGGTCAGAACTGTCCAGAGTAGTCATGCTAGTCGGCCGGGAGGGTGTGGGCAGCAATTGGTTGAAGAGCTAGTATTACTAGCATTTAAAAGCAGGTGGAGGCCACGGAAGGAGTGTTGTATGGCATTGAAGCTCGTTTGGAGGTTAGTCAACACAGCGTCCAAAGAAGGGCCAGATGTATACAGAATGGTGTCGTCTGCGTAGAGGTGGATCAGAGAATCACCAGCAGCGAGAGCGACATCATTGATATATACAAAGAAAAGAGAAAAATAATTTAATCCTGTGGCATCCCCATAGAGACTGCCAGAGGTCTGGACAATAGGTCCTCTGATTTGACACACTGAACTCTATCTGAGAAGTGGTTGGTGAACCAGGCGACGCAGTCATTTGAGAAACCAAGGCTGTTGAGTCTGTCGATAAGAATGCTGTGATTGATGGAGTCGAAAGCCTTCGCCAGGTCGATGAAGACGGCTGCACAGTATTGTCTTCTATCGATGGTGGTTATGATATCGTTTAGTACCTTGAGCGTGGCTGAGGTGCACCCGCGATCGTCTCGGAAATAGATTACATAGTGGAGAAGGTAAGGTGGGATTCGAAATGGTTGGTGATCTGTTTATTATCTTGGCTTTCGAAGATTTTAGAAAGGCAGGGTAGGATATATATATATATAAGTCTGTAACAGTTTGGGTCTAGAGTGTCTCCCCCTTTGAAGAGAAGGATGACCGCAGCAGCTTTCCAATCTTTGGGGATCTCAGACGACACAAAAGAGGTTGAATAGGCTAGAAATAGGGGTTGAAACAATTTTGGTGGATCCTTTTAGAGGGGGTCCAGATTGTCTAGCCCATCTGATTTGTAGGATCCAGATTTTGCAGCTCTTTCAGAACATCGGCTGTCTGGATTTTGGTGAAGGAGAAGCGGGGGGTTGGGCAAGTTGCTATACATGGGGTGCTGAGATGTTGGGGGTAGCCAGGGGGAAAGCATGGCCAGCCATGGAAAAATGCTTATTGAAATGATCGATTATTGTAGATTTATCAGTGGTGACAGTGTTTCCTATCCTCAGTGCACTGGGCAACTGGGAGGAGGTGCTCTTATTCTCCATGGACTTTAGTGTCTCAAAACCTTTTGGAATTAGTGCTACAGGAAGCAAATTTCTGTTTGAAAAAGCTAGCCTTAGCTTTCCTAACTGACTGTGTATATTTGTTCCTAACTTCCCTGAAAAGTTGCATATCTCAGGGGCTATTTGATGCCAATGCAGTACGCCACAGGATGTTTTTGTGCCGGTCAAGGGCAGACAGGTCTGGAGTGAACCAAGGGCAATATTTGTTCTTAGTTCTACATTTTTTGAAAGGGGCATGCTTATTTAAGATGGTGAGGAAAGCACTTTTAAAGAATAACCAGGCATCCTCTACTGACGGGATGAGGTCAATATCCTTCCAGGATACCCCGGCCAGGTCGATTAGAAAGGCCTGCACGCTGAAGTGTTTTAGGGAGCGTTTGATAGTGATGAGGGGTGGTCATTTGACTACAGACCCAGTACGCACGCAGGCAATGAGGAAGTGATCGCTGAGATCCTAGTTGAAGACAGCAGATGTATATTTAGAAGGCAGGTTGTTCAGGATGTGTTTGGGAAACTGTGTCTGGGAAACCTGAGCTTTTTGGCACAGTTTACCTGTCCTGTAAGTCATGATTCAGCAACTTAACCTGATGGACTTTCTATGTGGAAATTGACACTAAACGATTCATAATCTGACCACATGGTGGTGCACTGGAGCAGTGAAATTCCCCCAAACCCAGATTTTTGCAGTAGACAGTTCATCACCTTGGAAATAGTCTAAAATTAGCTCATGTTAGAATTAAAAGTTACAGAAGAAAGCAGAAAAAAAAGTAAGGTCTAGGGCTTGAGTTTGGTGTTTCAGACAAAATTACCATAACAAGACCATTTCGGGTTAGGATGGCGTCTCACTCAGAAAACCCCCACAGCCCAGTCTAGGCCCTGGGCCAGTGCTTCCCAGTCCTGGGGACCCAAAGGGGTGCACATTTAGGTTTTCTCCTTAGAACTAACACACCTGATTCAAGTGAAGGCTTGATGATGAGTTGATTCTTGAATCAGCTGTGTTAGTGCTAAGGCAAAAAAAAACTAAATGCGAACCCCTTTGGCTCCCCAGGACGAGGTAGCACTGCCCTAGACCCTCATCCAATTCTCCAACTCCCCTGCAAACTCACAGAGTCCATCTTCATGCAGGTGCCAAAGTCAGCCAGCTTGAGGTGGCCATTTTGGTCCAGTAGTATGTTGTCCGGTTTCACATCGCGGTGGATGAAACCCATAGAGTGGATGGCATCTAGAGCCAGCACCACCTCGGCAGTGTAGAAACGGACCCACTTCTCTGGCATGTCGTAGTTCATGGTCAGGGTGACCAGATCTCCACCAGGCATATACTCCATCACCATGTAGAGGTGGAGGTCATCTTGGAAAGCACAGCACAGCTGGAAAACACATATCACAACAATAACAGCTTGACTGACATTTGGAGTATGTGAGAGGTGTGTGTACTGTACGTGTATGAGTGTGAGTGTACGTCTCCCTCACCTGGACGACCCAGGGGCTGTTGGAGAAGGCCATGATGTCTCTCTCCTCCCAGAAGAAGGCGGAGTCAGAGCGTTTGATCATCTCAAACTTGCTCAGCTGTTTCATGGCGTACACCTTCTGAGACGCCTTATGACGGACCTGGCGGAGGGGAGGTACATTTTTTATTTCACCTTTATTGAACTACACAAGTCAGTTAAGAACAAATTCTTATTTACAATGACGGCCTACCAAAAGGCAAAAGGCCTCATGTTGGAACAGGGGCTGGGATTAAAAGGACAAAAAACACACATCATGACGACACAACACTACATAGAGACATTAGACAACAACATAGCAAGGCAGCAACACAACATGGCAGCAAAACATAACACAGCATGGTAGCTACACAACATGACAACAACATGGTAGCAGCACAAAACATGGTTCAAACATTATGGGTCACAGACAACAGCAAAGGGCAAGAAGGTAGAGACAACAATACATCACGCAAAGCAGCCACAACTGTCAGTAAGTGTGTCCATGATTGAGTCTTTAAATTAAGAGACTGAGATGACGAGGCATAAGATTACACACACACACTTTATTCATAGTAGTAGACGCTACGGAGATTCATGATTTATTTTATGAGGGAACCCGCCAAAGAAAGCAGTATAAACACACATTCATAACATAGTCACCAGTAGACAAGATACAATGTCACTGACTGTGAAAAAGTTAGAGAATGCCTTTGAAGGCCCTTGATAACATAAAGTCCTGCAAACAACATGACAACACACAAAAAAAAACACAAGACACCCACAGGACAACATGTACACACAGATCGACAAGCCCCCTCTTCACACAAGACTTCAGACACAAAATGAATCTTTCCAACACACACACGACCTGTCTAAACATGCCTTTATTACAAGGTACACAGAACCTGAAAAATACACAAAGAAAAACATGCAGACAGACGGGCACCTGGAAGGGGGAGCAAGAGCTCACACAGGCAGTGAGGATTGGAGATGTTCTTCATCTGTTTGTGTATCGTTGTATCATTGTGCCACAAACACACAAACACACGGAGGGAGTTTCTCACCAGTTGCACCTCTCCATAGGCTCCTCTGCCGATCATCTTGACTTTGTCAAAGTCTTCCAGTTTGATCTGCAGGTCCCGCATCTTAACCATGGCCTTCTCATCTACAGGATAGACAGAGGTCAGAGGTCAAATGGGTTACCTTGCAAACAGAGGCCGACGCAAATGGTTGCGTTCAAAGGAGAGGTCAGCAAGGGCCTCACAGAGGTCAAATACCTTTGCAGTTGTACCAGTGGTTAGTTACATTAACTTGCCCGTCTACCTGTGTTGTGTCACCAATTGCAACAGTAAAGGTGATATATGTTTGGCGTCGGGTTTCATACTGGTTATTATATAGTCTTCTGATATGAAATATTGCAAGGCAGGGTTGATACAGAAACTGTAGTTAATTGTTATAAACCTGGAACTAAGGGAGAGGTTGTACATTCACACTGGCAAAACAATCCAATCAATCTTGTTGGACAGTGCACCCGAGTGCAGAATAATGGATCAATTTACAAATGCACTTAGTTCTGTTATGACAGGTGTCAGTAAACAGCGGCTAAAAACGGAATTAAATTGTTGCCAGTAGCACGGTTACAGTCACTAGGTGAGTAAAATTATCAGAATATATTCAGAATATGTTCTTCTCTCATTACAAGAGCTTGGAACTACACTGAGTGTACAAAACATTAAGGACACAGGCTCTTTCCATGACAGACTGACCAGGTGAATCTGGATGAAAGCTATGACCCCTTATTGATGTCACTTGTCACTTTAAAATCAGTGTAGATGAAGGGAAGGAGACAGATTAAATATGGATTTTTAAACCTTGAGACAATTGAGACATGGATTGTATGTGTGCCATTCAGAAGGCTAATGGGCAAGACAAAAGATCCTTTGAACAGGGTATGATAGTAAGTGTCTGGCGCACCAGTTTGTGTCAAGAACTGCAAAGCTTCTGGGGTTTTTCACACTCAACAGTTTCCAGTGTGTATAAAGAATTGTCATCCACCCAAAGGACATCCAGCCAACTTGACACATTATTGGAGTAAACATTCCCTTTGGAATGCTTCAGACACCTTGTACAGTCCATTCCCCCAGTCAGCAATTTTGATCTTGCATTCTTTTGAACTTAACATGAATTGGGGTATTTAGAGTACTATATAGCTTGAGAACATTAAAACAGAACAAAGCTATGTCAATAACTAAATTGACAAAAATGCAGATCACCATTTTAGTCCCAAGCTTTTGATAGGCACAAATTCCAGACACAAATCTGTTTGCTAGCACAGACTGGAATATGTTCCGGGATTCTTCCGATGGCATAGGGTAGTAAACCACATCAGTCACTGGCTTCATCAATAGGTCGTCCCCCACAGTGACCCTACGTACATACCCCAACCAGTAGCCATGGATTACAGGCAACATCCGCACTCAGCTAAATGGGTAGAGCTGCCGCTTTCAAGCGTATAAGAAATCACGCCATGTCCTCGGACGAACAATCAATCAAACATGCAAAGAGTCAATACAGGACTAAGATTGAATCATACTACACTGGCTCCGATGCTCGTTGGAGCTAACTAATACAGACTACAAAGGGAAGCACAGCCACGAGTTGCCCAGTGACACGAGCCTACCAGATGAGCTAAATTACTTCTATGCTCGCTTCGAAGCAAGTAACACTGAAACATGCATGCGAGCACCAGCTGTTCTGGACAACTGTGTGATCACGCTCTCCTTAGCCGATGTGACCATAACAGGTCAACATTCACAAGGCCGCAGGGCCAGATGGATTACCAGGACGTGTACTGCGAGCATGCGCTGACCAACTGGCAAGTGTCTTCACTGACATTTTCAACCTGTCCCTGACTGAGTCTGTAATACCAACATGTTTCAAGCAGAACACCCTAGTCCCTGTGCCCAAGAACACTAAGGTAACCTGCCTAAATGACTACCGACCCATAGCACTCACATCTGTAGCCATGAAGTGCTTTGAAAGGCTGGTCATGGCTCACATCAACACCCTTATCCCAGAAACCCTAGACCCACTCCAATTTGCATACCGCCCAAACAGATCCACAGATGATGCAGGTTCTATTGCACTCCACACTGCCCTTTCCCACCTGGACAAAAGGAACACTTATGTGAGAATGCTATTCATTGACTACAGCTCAGCGTTCAACACCATAGTGCGTTCAACACCATAAACAAGATCCTGGACTTCCTGATGGGCCACACCCAGGTGGTAATGGTACGTAAACATTTACATTTACATTTAAGTCATTTAGCAGATGCTCTTATCCAGAGCGACTTACAACACATCCGCCACGCTGATCCTCAACACGGGGGCCCCTGAGGGGTGCGTGCTCAGTCCCCTCCTGTACCCCGTTCACTCATGACTGCATGGCCAGGCACAACTCCATCATTAAGTTTACAGATTACACAACAGTGGTAGGTAGGCCTGATCAACAACAATGATGAGACATACAGGGAGGAGGTCAGAGACCTGGCCGTGTGGTGCCAGGAAAACAACCTCTCCCTCAACGTGATCAAGACAAACAAGATGATTGTGGACTACAGGAAAAGTAGGACCGAGCACGCCCCCATTCTCATCGATGGGGCTGCTGCTCTTTAAATATTTGTTACTTTTTATTTATTTTAAATATTAGTTACTTTTTTAAATTTTTTTACAATTTCTTAAAACTGCTTTGTTGTTTAAGGGCTTGTAAGTAAGCATTTCACTGTAAGGTCTTCACCTTTTGTATGTGACAAATACCATTTGATTTGCTTGATTTGATTTGCTTGAAGTTAAGCAACTTTAGCCAGTTAGCTTGGGTACTTGACTGCTGCTGCGAGGTCAGAATGCTCGGATAAACCCTACTCCTCGGCCTGAGCGTCCAATGTTTTGCTCTGAACACTCCTGAGAGCGAAACGCTTTGAATTTACAGAAGGACTATCTGACAACGCACTGAATTATGTACGGCCCAGAGCGCACTGACACACCCGAGTGAATTTACAAATGCACACTAAAGATGACAATGGATTACGATGTTGAAAGTAGCCAGGAATGAAGGAGATATGAAGTCGAGCAATATTAAATATAGAGCAATATTTATGTGCTCTGGATATCTCCATGCTTCAGCTGCATTTAGATTAGATGGTACGAGATAGAGCATGAAGGTAAATGCCGTTGAATCTGGCAGTGAATGCCATCAGCCGCCACGGTAGATGGGACTTGGCGCCGGAGTTCAAATATTTGTACTTTTTCTACTGGATGTTGATTTGCACCGTTTCTGAATCACCATAGCAACGCATACAACACACTTGCTTGCTTTTGCCATCTCCTTCTTCCTTGCTACCTCAGATAATGCAAAGTATCTTATTACCAAGATATGCCTAAAAGCAATGATATATCTTACATCTGTTTAAGAAGGCGTCTATGTTTTTGTTTTTCCGTAGCGCCGGGTAGTCCAAATCCAGGGCCAAGGCATTCATGGAATCCTGCGGAAAAAGTCAAATAAATCCAATCAATTGAATGTGTTTGAAATGGTTTTCATGAGTTATTATAGAATCTAATTAAGCCAAGAATTCAGTTCACCTGCTAAATACAAGCTTAAAGGGCAAGTTCGGTGATTACATGTTTTCACATTTGTTTACTTACCTTGAAAGCTCATGATCAAAATATGTAAAATTGATGAAATATCGCTATCAGTTTTAAATCTTTCTAACCAAAATGGTCTGTGTTCCGATATCCAAACAGTCATACTACTTAGAATGAAGCAATGTATTGGGCTGGAGATGCATTCTAAGTTGTACACTAGCATGGACAAGTCGTACGCTAGCATGGACAAGTCGTACGCTAGCATGGACAAGTCGTACGCTAGCATGGACAAGTCGTACGCTAGCATGGACAAGTCGTACGCTAGCATGGACAAGTCGTACGCTAGCATGGACAAGTCGTACGCTAGCATGGACAAGTCGTACGCTAGCATGGACAAGTCGTACGCTAGCATGGACAAGTCGTACGCTAGCATGGACAAGTCGTACACTAGCATGGACAAGTCGTACGTTAACATGGACAAATCGTACGCTAGCATGGATAAGTCGTACGCTAGCATGGACAAGTCGTACGCTAGCGTGGACAAGTCGTACGCTAGCGTGGACAAGTCGTACGCTAACATGGACAAGTCGTACGCTAGCGTGGACAAGTCGTACGCTAGCATGGACAAGTCGTACGCTAGCGTGGACAAGTCGTACGCTAGCATGGACAAGTCGTACGCTAGCATGGACAATGGAACATAGCCTCTGTCTTCTTTCTGATCTCCAGCAAACAACTCAATGATTTATACCATCAAATTAATTAATAAAAAGGGAAAGGTCAAAATGACTAGGCTAATGAAATCAATATCTCTTATTGCCCTTCATGGCAGCGTTCTCCCAAATGCAACACAGCTGGGAGAGAAGATGAGTCTGCTAATAGACAGAATAACAAGCAAATGACACAATGACTAGTGGAGTTCGGCCTTTGATGTAGGGGGTAACAGGGATGGCCTTCTGGGCATGGCATTTCAACAACCTCCTAGAGGGGTGGCCTTCTGGGCATTTCAACAACCTCCTAGAGGGGTGGCCTTCTGGGCATTTCAACAACCTCCTAGAGGGGTGGCCTTCTGGGCATTTCAACAACCTCCTAGAGGGGTGGCCTTCTGGGCATTTCAACAACCTCCTAGAGGGGTGGGCCTTCTGGGCATTTCAACAACCTCCTAGAGGGGTGGCCTTCTGGGCATTTCAACAACCTCCTAGAGGGATGGCCTTCTGGGCATTTCAACAACCTCCTAGAGGGATGGCCATCTGGGCATTTCAACAACCTCCTAGAGGGGTGGCCATCTGGGCATTTCAACAACCTCCTAGAGGGGTGGCCTTCTGGGCATTTCAACAACCTCCTAGAGGGGTGGCCTTCTGGGCATTTCAACAACCTCCTAGAGGGGTGGCCTTCTGGGCATTTCAACAACCTCCTAAAGGGGTGGCCTTCTGGGCATTTCAACAACCTCCTAAAGGGGTGGCCTTCTGGGCATTTCAACAACCTCCTAGAGGGGTGGCCTTCTGGGCATTTCAACAACCTCCTAGAGGGATGGCCTTCTGGGCATTTCAACAACCTCCTAGAGGGGGCCATGGGCCTTCTCTGGGCATTTCAACAACCTCCTAGAGGGATGGCCATCTGGGCATTTCAACAACCTCCTAGAGGGATGGCCATCTGGGCATTTCAACAACCTCCTAGAGGGATGGCCATCTGGGCATTTCAACAACCTCCTAGAGGGATGGCCATCTGGGCATTTCAACAACCTCCTAGAGGGATGGCCATCTGGGCATTTCAACAACCTCCTAGAGGGATGGCCATCTGGGCATTTTTCAACAACCTCCTAGAGGGATGGCCATCTGGGCATTTCAACAACCTCCTAGAGGGATGGCCATCTGGGCATTTCAACAACCTCCTAGAGGGATGGCCATCTGGGCATTTCAACAACCTCCTAGAGGGATGGCCTGGGCATTTCAACAACCTCCTAGAGGGATGGTCATCTGGGCATTTCAACAACCTCCTAGAGGGATGGCCATCTGGGCATTTCAACAACCTCCTAGAGGGATGGCCATCTGGGGATGGCCATTTCAACAACCTCCTAGAGGGATGGCCATCTGGGCATTTCAACAACCTCCTAGAGGGGTGGCCATCTGGGCATTTCAACAACCTCCTAGAGGGATGGCCTTCTGGGCCATCTGGGCATTTCAACAACCTCCTAGAGGGATGGCCATCTGGGCATTTCAACAACCTCCTAGAGGGATGGCCTTCTGGGCATTTCAACAACCTCCTAGAGGGATGGCCATCTGGGCATTTCAACAACCTCCTAGAGGGATGGCCTTCTGGGCATTTCAACAACCTCTGGGCATTTCAGAGGGATGGCCTTCTGGGCATTTCAACAACCTCCTAGAGGGATGGCCTTCTGGGTATTTCAACAACCTCCTAGAGGGATGGCCTTCTGGGCATTTCAACAACCTCCTAGAGGGATGGCCATCTGGGCATGGGCATTCAACATCTCCTTTCAAAACAAGTCACAGTGATATAAGGCAGACCTCCTGCCTGTCCTTTCCAGGTCCTGTCTACACTCCACCACAGCTGGCTGGTAGTATATAGAGTGAGGGTAGTTTATAAATACTACACCCACGGGGGATGTGTGGGTGGTGAGGGACTTCATGCTACTTAAGACCATGGGTTTAGTAGGAAGAAAAAGTTTTGAAACATTTCAAGTTATTACCTCCAGGAATGTGGAGGGAGGGTCAAGTGGAGTCAACTGGGGGAAGGGAGGATATTCTCACAGCATAAAATGTCCCCCCCTTAACTCTAGCCATGTGAGTGGCCAGGTCTAGGATGGCTCTCCCTGGCATGTGGAACAATTCCTAGCCTTTTGTGTGTGTGTGTGAGGGAGAGCTAAAGAGAGAGTGAGAGAGAGAGAGGGCTAAAGAGAGAGTGAGAGAGAGAGAGGGCTAAAGAGAGAGTGAGAGAGAGAGAGAGCCAAAGAGAGAGTGAGAGCCAAAGAGAGAGAGAGCGCTAAGAGTGAGAGCCAAAGAGAGAGAGAGCGCTAAGAGAGAGAGCGCTAAGAGAGAGAGCGCTAAGAGAGAGAGCGCTAAGAGAGAGAGCGCTAAGAGAGAGCGCTAAGAGAGAGCGCTAAGAGAGAGCGCTAAGAGAGAGCGCTAAGAGAGAGCGCTAAGAGAGAGCGCTAAGAGAGAGCGCTAAGAGAGAGCGCTAAGAGAGAGAGCTAGAGAGAGAGAGAGCGCTAAGAGAGAGAGAGCTAGAGAGAGAGAGAGAGCTAGAGAGAGAGAGAGAGAGAGCTAGAGAGAGAGAGAGAGCTAGAGAGAGAGAGAGAGCTAGAGAGAGAGAGAGAGAGCTAGAGAGAGAGAGAGAGAGAGAGAGAGCTAAGAGAGAGCTATAGAGAGAGCTAAAGAGAGAGAGCTAAAGAGAGAGAGCTAAAGAGAGAGAGAGCTAAAGAGAGAGAGAGCTAAGAGAGAGAGAGCTATAGAGAGAGAGCTATTGAGAGAGAGCTATTGAGAGAGAGCTATTGAGAGAGCTATAGAGAGAGCTTGAGAGAGCTATAGAGAGAGAGAGCTATAGAGAGAGAGAGAGCTATAGAGAGAGAGTGAGAGCTATAGAGAGAGAGTGAGAGCTATAGAGAGAGAGTGAGAGCTATAGAGAGAGAGAGTGAGAGCTATAGAGAGAGAGAGTGAGAGCTATAGAGAGAGAGAGAGAGCTATAGAGAGAGAGAGAGCTAGAGAGAGAGAGAGAGCTAGAGAGAGAGAGAGAGCTAGAGAGAGAGAGAGAGCTAGAGAGAGAGAGAGAGCTATAGAGAGAGAGAGCTATAGAGAGAGAGAGCTATAGAGAGAGAGAGAGCTATAGAGAGAGTGAGAGCTATAGAGAGAGAGAGAGCTATAGAGAGAGTGAGAGCTATAGAGAGAGTGAGAGCTAAGAGAGCGAGAGCTAAAGAGCGAGAGAGAGAGAGCTAAAGAGCGAGAGCTAAAGAGCGAGAGAGAGCTAAAGAGCGAGAGAGAGCGAGAGAGAGAGCTAAAGAGCGAGAGAGAGAGCTAAAGAGCGAGAGAGAGAGCTAAAGAGCGAGAGAGAGAGCTAAAGAGCGAGAGAGAGAGCTAAAGAGCGAGAGAGAGAGCTAAAGATAGAGTGAGAGAAAGAAAAAGGGAGCGAGAGAGATGTCCCCTGGTGCAGGCCGGGTGTGTGGAAATAGACCCAGGGCTCAGAGGCTATAATGGTTTATTGAACAGTTCTCTGACTTGACCCAGCATTTCTAGGAGCTCAGGGTCCATTTAATTTTAGCAGCTGTGTGGGTCTGTGACGGAATACATTTTGTCATTGACAGCATGTATTCTATTTGTAATAGTGACGAATCCTAAATCTACATCCAGAGTACTCACCAAATGGCTCAGACACACCAGTAGGACTGTCAAACGGGTGGCTACTTAGCAACTCTGAACAGTTTCGGTAGCCAATCTCGTGTTCACACAGCAATGATCTTGAAGTCGTCAGCCACTCAGTTAAAATACTCCAAACCAGAAGGTGGCAGTAGTGTTTGACAATGCATGTCTGTCTGTTGCTTGGTGGTCGGAGAGCCTGTTCCTGGAGAGCTACCCTCCTGTAGGCTGTGTTTCTCCTTTTTTACACACTCTGTTAATACAACAAAAACTAGACTACGGTACCTCCTCCAATGCGATAAACTAGACCCCATCATTCCCTCTCTACATGCAGAGGATGCTGACCAATCACAAATGGTTTCTCCCACTCTCTGCATGGCATGCTGTCCCATTACAAGTGTCCCCGCTAAGAGTGAGCAGTTAGATGCTGGTGAGGAGAGAACGGCTATACCTCAGAGTGCTTGTCAGAAACATGAGTGCTTGCTGGTGCTAACAAGACCGTTGATATAGTGCCAAAGAAGGGTGTATCTACAGTGGTATGGCCAGTGGCATGTATTCATGGATGCTAAAGTGAGCCAGGCTTCCCCAAAAAATGTACCAAGGAAAGAAACATACAAAATGACTTACCTTTTATCTCTCTGGGTTTCATAAATGTCCCTCAAATCGCTAGACTGAATGTATCTCACCGGAGAAAGCATCCTAGCGATCGAAAGATCGCCCCTCTGTCTCGGTATGTGTAGCCCATCTATCTGATGCTGTCTGGTCAAAAAGAGTATGACATCGTTACCGCCCGTAGCGTGCCTAAACTGAGTGAACGCTGCCATGAACGGTCCTGGCACAAGGGAAGGGAAGCCAGTTTGGATTTGGCTTCACACAAATCACATCAGAAGACAAATGTCATTGAATCATTGCGTTGTTGTCCTCCGGTGGCTAGCCATCTAGCTAAAATCATCTCTTTCCTAAACTAGTCATGGATGGAGATGGGGATTTTGACTTGTGGTTTTACTTCATTCTCTGTACTGGCCAATGATTATAACAGCAATTCTGATCCAAACATAAATTCATACATTGTGCCCCTGGCCTGGAAGGATGGAAGTTTAAAATGTAGCTAGATGTATTATTCCACATCATATTCGGCTTACTTTGATTGGACTAAATCATTTGTTATCTTTTAGTTGTTACTGTATTAGACTAAGCATAGTTGACTAGATGATGTTGAAGTTGAAATGGTGTTGGATAATGTAGTCAGTGCTTGTTTTCTTTATGACTTGTGGTAACTTAATAGTTGTTTTGTGGTCCAAAAATGTCAGAAACATTAACTTGCTTGGCCATGCTGTAGGTCATGTAACTGTTTGCTGTAACATATGATTGAACTAACAGGTTATAGAGCAAACAACGCAATTATCACAACACATAGGTTGTAATATGTATTTTTTCCACCTGGCTTGGCTTCCCTGGTGATTTTACCCACACACTGTTACTGAGTATGGCAGTATTTTGGCTATAGGCAAAGCGACCTAATGCAGGTGTTGTGCAAAAAGTGCCTCGGAGTTGTGGCGACGACACTACAAATGTATTCAATAATTTGAATATAAAACATGCCACAGCTATATTCCAATACAGCAATTCCAAGATGGCGTCGTCCTCTCGTTACTTTTTGTATTTTCTTGTCTTTTTTTGTATACATTTCAATTTATTTTTCAATCTCTTTTACATTTTAAAATTAAATATACCTCCCGGTAACCCGCCTCACTCAATGTGACACGGATCCGCCATTTTGTTTTTAGACCTTATAGCCAAAACCTCCATCAGTTGCTAGACATCAGAAGCTAAGCAGCTAATTAGCTACTAGCTATTTAGTCATTGTTAGCCACTGCTAGCGGCCTTTACCCTCTGCACAAGCACCAGTTGTTTTTTAGCCTGGATAATACCTGCCAGCATCGGACTGTTTTCTCCACTACAACGCCGTATTCCTGCCGTAAACCCTGGACAATTACTCTTGATCATCACAGCTCGCGAGCTACCACCGAGTGACCCAGCCCCGAAGCTAGCCCTGAGCAAGGCGCATCTCCCAGCTAGCAAACTAAATTCCTACAACTACAATACCTCTTCCGCCATCTGGCCCGGTCCCTTTGTCGCCACGGCGCCCCACCGTACCACCACGACTGGTCCGCAGATGTAATTCCATCCACTGTGCCCAGCGTCGGCGCAGACGCTTCTCCTTACCCCGGCCTGCTAACTTTAGACGCCGTGTCTCCCTCGTGCTAGCATAGCAACGACTACCCTGCAGCTTCCCTGTTCCATCTATTGCTGTTCACTGGACCCTATGATCACATGGCTACATAGCTGATGTCTGCTGGACTGTTCATATTACGGTACTCCACGTTGCTTATCTGTCGGCCCCGAACTCAGGCCTTGTGTGTAGTTAACCAATCCTCTGCCCATTTATCGCCATTTTACCTGTTTTCTTAGCTGATTAGCTGCTTTTGTCTTTCCCGTTGTTGTCTTAGCTAGCTCTCCCAATCAACACCTGTGATTTCTTTATGCCTCGCTTTATGTCTCTCTCAAATGTCAATATGCCTTCTATACTGTTGTTTAGGATAGTTATCATTGTTTAAGTTTACAGTGGAGCCCCTAGTCCCACTCTACATGCCTCAGATTCCTCCTTTGTTCCACCTCCCACACATGCGGTGACCTCACCCAGTATAACCAGCACGTCCAAAGATGCAACCTCTCTTATCATCACTCAGTGCCTGGGCTTACCTCCACTGTACCCGCACCCAACCATACCCCTGTCTGCATATTATGCCCTGAATCTATTCTACCACGCCCAGATATCTACTCCTTTTATTCTCTGTCCCCAACACACTAGACGACCAGTCTTGATAGGCTTTAGCCGTATCCTCATCCTACTCCTCCTCTGTTCCTCGGGAGATGTGGGGGTTAATCCAGGCCCTGCGTGTCCCCAGGCACTCTCATTTGTTGACTTCTGTAAATGAAAAAGTCTTGGTTTCATGCATGTTAACATCAGAAGCCTCCTCCCTAAGTTTGTTTTACTCACTGCTTTAGCACACAGTCGAGGATACCTGGTCATTCTTTAAAAGTAATTTCCTCACCATCTTAAATAAGCATGCCCCTTTCAGAAAATGTAGAACTGAGAACAAATATAGCCCTTGGTTCACTCCAGACCTGACTTCCCTTGACCAGCACAAAAACATCCTGTGGCAGACTGCAATAGATCTCCCTCACTAGCTTTAAGAACCAGCTGTCAGAGCAGCTCACAGATCACTGCACCTGTTCATAGCCCATCTGTATACAGCCCATCTATCTACCTCATTCCCATACTGTATTTATTTATTTTGCTCCTTTTGCACCACAGTATCTCTACTTGCACATCCATCTTTTGCACATCTACCGTTCCAATGTTTAATTGCCATATTGTAATTACTTCGCCACCATGGCCTATTTATTGCCTTAACTCCCTTATATGACCTAATTTGCACTCACTGTATATAGACTTTGTTTTATTTTTTTCTACTGTATTATTGACTGTATGTTTTGTTCATTCCATGTGTAACACTGTGTTGTTGTATGTGTCGAACTGCTATGCTTTATATTGGCCAGGTCACAGTTGCAAATGAGAACTTGTTCTCAACTAGCTTACCTGGTTAAATAAAGAAATAGCATCGAATAGACCCCGCGATATGCAACTGTTCAGGGAAGTCAGGAATCAATACATGCAGTCAGTCAGGAAAGCAAAGGCTAGCTTTTTCAAACTGAAATGTGCATCCTGTAGCTCTAACTCCAAAAAGTTTTTGGACACAGTAAAGTCCATGGACAACAAGAGCACCTCCTCCCAGCTGCCCACTGCACTGAGGCTAGGTAACACAGTCCCCACCGATAAATCCCCGATAAATCCATGATAATCAAAGATTTCAATAAGCATTTCTCTATGGCTGGCCATGGTTTCCTCCTGGCTACCCCGGCCAACAGCTACGCACCCTCCGCAGCTACTTGCCCGAGCACCCCCAGCTTCTGCTTCACCCAAATCCAGATAGCAGATGTTCTGAAAGAGCTGCAAAACCTGGACCCGTACAAATCAGCTGGGCTAGACAATCTGGACCCGCTCTTTCTAAAATTATCCGCCGCCATTGTTGCAACCCCTATTACCAGTCTGTTCAACCTCTCTTTCGTAACGTCCGAGATCCCTAAAGATTGGAAAGCTGCTGCGGTCATCCCCCTTTTCAAAAAGGGGTGACACTCTGAACCCAAACTGTAATACACCTATATCCATCCTGCCCTGCCTCTCTAAAGTCTTCGAAAGCCAAGTTAATAAACAGAGCACTGACCATCTCGAATCCCACTGTACCTTCTCCGCAATCCGGTTTCCGAGCTGGTCATGGGTGCACCTCAGCCACGCTCAAGGTACTAAACGATATCATAGCCGCCATCGATAAAAGACAGTACTGTGCAGCCGTCTTCATCGACCTGGCCAAGGCTTTTTTTGGTTTTTAATGGACTTTTCTGCTATTTTGCACACCAGTATCACTACTTGTACATCCTCTGTGATCATCTATCCCTCCAGAGTTAATCTGATACATTGTAATTACTTTGGCCTATTTATTGCCTTACCACCTCACGCCATTTGCACACACTGTGTGTGTGTGTGTATATTATATATATATATATATATATATATATATATATATATATAT
Source organism: Oncorhynchus keta (assembly GCF_023373465.1). Classification (NCBI taxonomy): domain Eukaryota; kingdom Metazoa; phylum Chordata; class Actinopteri; order Salmoniformes; family Salmonidae; genus Oncorhynchus; species Oncorhynchus keta. The sequence goes on from NC_068439.1 coordinate 73,652,859, forward strand.
ATACACACACACACACACGTTACGGTCGTCGTAAGGAGGAGTGCCTTTTACTGAGGAGTGGCTTCTGTCTGGCCACTCTACCATAAAAGCCTGATTGGTGGAGTGCTGCAGAGATGGTTGTCCTTCTGGAAGGTTCTCCTATCTCCACAGAGGAATTCTAGAGCTCTGTCAGAGTGATCGTCGAGTTCTTGGTCACCTCCCTAGCCAAGGCCCTTCTCCGCCGATTGCTCAGTTTGGCCAGCTCTAAGAAGACTCTTGGTGATTCCAAAATTCTTCCTTTAAGAATGATGGAGGCCACTGTGTTCTTGGGGACCTTCAATGCAGCAGAAATGCTTTGGTCCCCTTCCCCAGATCTGTGCCTTGACACAATCCGGTCTCTGAGCTCTACGGACAAATCCTTTCATCTCATAGCTTGTTTTTTGCTCTGACATGCACTGTCAACTGTGGGAACTTATATAGACACCTGTATGCCTTTCCAAATCATGTCCAATCAATTGAATTTACCACAGGTGGACTGCACTCAAGTTGTAGAAACATCAAGAATGATCAATGGAAACAGGATGCACCTGAGCTCAATTCCCAGTCTCTTAGCAAAGGGTTTGAATACTTATGTAAATACGTTTTTTCTGTTTTTTGCTTTTAATGTTTTCGCTTGTCATTATGGGGTATTGGGTGTAGACGGATGAGGAAATTGTTTTATTTAATGAATTTTAGAATAAGGCACGTATCAAAATGTGGGAAAAGTGAAGGGGTCTGAATACCTTTTCCGAAGGCACTGTAACTAGCTAGCAAGATGAACAACAATTTCACCTTCCATCATCGCATACAACCCATGGATACATTTTTAGCTAGCAGGCTAACATTAACTAAATGGTTAGCATGATTTACTAGCTAGCTAGCTGCTGTGCTAGCTAGGTAAAGTAAAATACACTGCATTTTTTATTTTACCTTTATTTAACTAGGCAAGTCCGTTAAGAACAAATTCTTACTTACAATAACGGCCTAGAAACAGTGGGTTAACTGCCTTGTTCAGGGGCAGAATGCAGATTTTTACCTTGTCAGCTCTGGGATTCGATCTAGCAACCTTTCGGTTACTGGCCCAACGCTAGAACCACTAGGCTACCTGCCGCCCCGCGTTGACTCTTGGCAGCCAGCTACGGGCAGCTGCTTCATGGAAATCCATTGCGATTTAATCATAAGATTACTACAGTGGCCAGATAGCTAGCTTGGTAAAGCATTTAGTATTGTGTGCGCAATGTGCTGCACTTACCACTCCATTTGTTTCATATAAAGTCTGTGTGACTGCCTGTTTAACAAGCTAGCGTTGAGCTAGCTAACTAATAAGCGAGGGCACATTGTCAAAGCTAACAAACAGAAAAATATTTGAGCACAAAACTCCTTAGCTATATGTAAGATGTAAAGACTTGTTCTAGAAAAAATAAATGTATTATGCAGCTTTATAGTTTTATAATTCTGATGAAAAGGTGGGTGGTTTAGACCGGAAAAAGTGCCCTCTTCCTTTTTCTTGTCACTCTTGTCAGCTCCCCCATGTGGAGGTTGAAGTGCTCTCTGATTGGCTCAAAGTCAGGTTATCGGCCACTGCCGAGCATTGCGATTCTAAAGGTAGAAAGGTCAGGTTCGTCGGTACGCAGCAGGTACGTATTTTGTTCTAGCAAGAGAAGGAAAGGTCTCTGTGGTAGTACATATCGGCAGTCAGATTCCCTGTGCGTTATTATATGCTTTAGGATTTGACCCTTAAAGTTTTATCGCTAGTTTTATCAAATTTCCCTCTCAAACCTCCTTCCAGGCCGGTCTGTACATTTTGACTGAATGTAAGATGAATATATAAAACAAATACAGGGACAAGCGGACTGGTAAACTTACTCAGGAGACACATGTCTCATTGAAACGTGTATTCCTGCTTGTTTTCCTCACAAACGATGAGTGCCAGCGACTACACCAAAACAAGCGTAAACAAACAGGAAATAGTACTGTGTGGTCAGGGTGGGTTATCTCCATGCTCAATGCCAGGATGTGCATTCAGCTTCCTGAGGTGTGGTGCTCTGCAGCGGGGGCCAGCATGACTCATTTTTAGGCCTTCTACAGAGACTTGTTCAGTAAGGCACAGGATAGCAAAACATTAGCAAAACATTTTTGCGGTCTTATTGGACAAGTTCAGATAGCTGTACATCCCAGTTTCACTTTTCAACAAAACGTTGTCAGCCAACTAATGTAGACACTAGCCTGTTTTGGTATCATCCAGTGCCCTCATATCACTAAATTGAATCAGCTGATAGCCTACCACTCTTATGATTTAAAGGGATAGTTTGAGATTTTGGCAGTCAGATGAACTCATGGATACAATGTAGAGGTCTCTGCGTGCTGTTAGAAGGAAGTTGAAGGTCGTTTCTGGGGCGATTTCTAAATATATTTTTCAAATCACAAGAGCGGTAAACTATCAGTTGGGTAACCTTAGTGATATGAGGGCACTGGATGAAACAAAAACAGGTTAGTGTTTAGGCTAGTTGGGTGAAGACGACACCATTCTGTATACTTCTGGCCCTTCTTTGGACACTGTTAACAACCCTCCAGGCAAGCTTCAATGCCATACAACTCTCCTTCCGTGGCCTCCAATTGCTCTTAAATACAAGTAAAACTAAATGCATGCTCTTCAACCGATCGCTACCTGCACCTACCCGCCTGTCCAACATCACTACTCTGGACGGCTCTGACTTAGAATACGTGGACAACTACAAATACTTAGGTGTCTGGTTAGACTGTAAACTTTCCTTCCAGACCCATATCAAACATCTCCAATCCAAAGTTAAATCTAGAATTGGCTTCCTATTTCACAACAAAGCATCCTTCACTCATGCTGCCAAACATACCCTTGTAAAACTGACCATCCTACCAATCTTCGACTTTGGCGATGTCATTTACAAAATAGCCTCCAATACCCTACTCAACAAATTGGATGCAGTCTATCACAGTGCAATCCGTTTTGTCACCAAAGCCCCATATACTACCCACCATTGCGACCTGTACGCTCTCGTTGGCTGGCCCTCGCTTCATACTCGTCGCCAAACCCACTGGCTCAATGTCATCTACAAGACCCTGCTAGGTAAAGTCCCCCCTTATCTCAGCTCGCTGGTCACCATAGCATCTCCCACCTGTAGCACACGCTCCAGCAGGTATATCTCTCTAGTCACCCCCAAAACCAATTCTTTCTTTGGCCGCCTCTCCTTCCAGTTCTCTGCTGCCAATGACTGGAACGAACTACAAAAATCTCTGAAACTGGAAACACTTATCTCCCTCACTAGCTTTAAGCACCAACTGTCAGAGCAGCTCACAGATTACTGCACCTGTACATAGCCCACCTATAATTTAGCCCAAACAACTACCTCTTTCCCAACTGTATTTAATGTATTTATTTATTTAGCTCCTTTGCACCCCATTATTTTTATTTCTACTTTGCACATTCTTCCATTGCAAAACTACCATTCCAGTGTTTTACTTGCTATATTGTATTTACTTTGCCACCATGGCCTTTTTTGCCTTTACCTCCCTTCTCACCTCATTTGCTCACATTGTATATAGACTTGTTTATACTGTATTATTGACTGTATGTTTGTTTTACTCCATGTGTAACTCTGTGTCGTTGTATCTGTCGAACTGCTTTGCTTTATCTTAGCCAGGTCGCAATTGTAAATGAGAACTTGTTCTCAACTTGCCTACCTGGTTAAATAAAGGTGAAAAAAAAATAAAAAATGTTTTGATAAAGAATGAAACGGATGTACTGCTATCTGAACTTGTCCAATAAGAACAAAGATTTTAGTGTTGCATTGTGAAATGTTTTGCTATGCTGTGCCTTACTGAACAGGACCCAGCTCTGTAGGGCTAACAATGAGGCATGCTGGTCCCCAAACAATGACAAAGTCTAAGGGATCAGCAAGCATTGGCTTAATTGCCAAAATCCCAAACTATTCCTTTAACTAAGTCAGGTGGATTGAGGGATAATTGATTAATTGATCACAATAAACATGTATTATCATTGTAAAAAAAACTATTTAGGAATGGTTGAATAAGAGAGGCTTAGCATAGCTGGAATAGCAACTAGCCGATAGTGTAAAATACAATGCCCATATTTGGATCCATGACAGTCCTAGATTACGATCTAGTGAGCTCACACTATTGGTCTATTGTGAGGGTTTCAATGGGCCTTCCTCTCACAGTGACTCATGACAACCCAAAATAACAACACAATTATTCCCTTAAGCAGGTACTTTTGGATGTGTCGTCATTTTCACAAAAGACCATTAGGTTGCGTCACTCTCAAATAGCCTAATGTGGTTTTTTCTCCACATCTCCATCATCAGCAGATACACAATGATTGAAACCTATAGTGGATACCTAGCATGCTACCACTTAGCACCTCATTGATTCAGAGGGGTTGGGTTAAATACGGAAGAAAAGTTGAATACATTCAGTTGGACAACTGACTAGGTATCCCCCTTTCCCTTAAGCATGCTAGCTGTTACCATCGACTTCCAGTCATTACTCTAATTCTAGTTAGCAACTTACTTCAAACTGCACACAGAAACATAAAAATTGTATCCAAAAGTTCATCTGACTCTGGGCAAGTAGATAAAATGGCTTCATTGCCAAAATCCTGAGGTGTCCCTTTAAAAATGGAAGAAGATTTAGGCATATCCATTCAACAGCTTCCTCTGACATACTGTCTAGTAGCTTCCATTATTGTGTAGCTACTAAGGTCATAGTCTATATCATCATATGTGCTGGGTGTACCACTACTTGCAGTATGCTGATGTGGATAAAGTATGGGTTTGTTATCAATGTCTGTGGAGCACATGACACTTTTTCTTACAACCAAACACTCAAGAGTAGATCCTCTGGGGACTCTATGTAGAAGTGCTGATCTAGGATCAGGTCTTATTCATTGTGATTGAAAAGGCAAAAATTATCCTAAATCAGTCCTCCTACTCAGACACATACAGGCCCAGATTTGAGACAGTCAGACTATGGAGTTAGCAAGCTAATCGGTTTCTTCCATAATCTCATAATGACCTCATATGCCTAACAATCTGCCTACACATAATCTGTTTATTCCAAACGTGTTAAATCCGCTCATGGGAGTTATGGGGGAGGGATTGAAAGAGATTAGAAGAGTGTGTAGGTCTACTGATTTGACTTGTTGAATCCAAAACTGAGGTGTAATCCTAAACCATTTCCTCAAGTTAAAGCATCACATCTGTGAACTGAAATAGACATGGAATGAGGGGAATGGACAGTGAGTACATGTTCATCTAGAAAAGCATGTTCATCCAGTCAAGACATTTTTCTGTTAATTATTTTAATGCGCTTCATTGGTAAGCAAATTAAGTGTGCCACCAAAAAATAAAAATGCCTGACTTTATTATAAGTAAATTATAGTCAAGATGTTATAGACTCCTACTAAGCATGTTTTTTTTTAATGATTCAAAACCCTGGAAATACCAGATTCAGGGCATTAGGCCACTGCCTGAGGCTAAGGGTGTGTGCTGAGGTTAAGTCAAATGAATGCACTGATAACAAGCTAGAACAAAAACCTAGTGACTCCCCCATCCCCTGACATCAGCTAACAATGAGCTGCATCCACACAAGGTTGCTTTCTGAGAGATCTGCGGTTCATTCCTTGATAGGTCAAGTTCTAAAATGGCCGCCAGCCAGGTGGTCACAGGGGGCTTGTCCAAGCAGAGGAGGTTGCTTGCTGTCAGGGAGACAAACATGGGTGGTTGCTCACCTCTTGTACTTATTTAACACTTGAGCCTACTACAGGTTGACTTACAGGCCAACTCTTGGAGCCAGATTTTCAGATCTGTGTCCCATACACCTGATGCAACGAAGTGCAATCTTCCCTCTAGTATGAGGGGAGAGCAAGATGATGGGAACCTTATTGCTCCAGGCACTGTTCAATCGAAATCACTATAGTTGTATAGGATGATAGCAAAATATTTGTCCTTCCATGTGATGGTAGTGTACTGTATTAGACTAAATTATTGACATGTGCTTTACACACCCACAAGATGTTATAAGAGTGAATTAACCCTGGGGGCAAAATCCCTGAATAGCCAAAATAAAGAGGAAAAATTACTACCATCATCTAATAGATTAGTTGGACGTTTGACTGATCAGCTACTCACAGATTGATGATATGTTACTGTAAATCCATGCTGCTCCTCTCTCTTGGCAGCTGTGTTGTCCTGTTGATAAAACTTACCAGTAAACTCTCCAAGTTTAACGCCGACTTCGGGTCTCTGATCAGCGATTCCAACTTTTTCAGCCGGGTGTCCAGCCTCTTCTCCGCTCCAGACGACATGATGGCAATTTAGTCAATCCGGGTCCGACAATGGCATGTGATGGTAACCTTAAATGTCACGACAACAACTTGGTCAATACCTGCGGTGTCCCTTTAACACCGTAGGGCAGCGCTCGCTATTTTGCTGCTGGTTGGCTGAACGATAAATTGATAACGCCGCTGAACAAGCGTTGTTTTGACGGTATAAATTGGTTAATAATTTATTGCCAGTTTTCGCTGCATATTATTCGACATTAAAGAATTGCCGAAAGAATCCCCCACTTAAAACGGACTCATCCAGATCCCAGGTTAAGCGCGCTGTTCCAAATCGTGTCTGTCTCAAGCTCCTGAACTCCGCAAGCATGACTCGTGTATTTTGTCGCTGTAAATGTCAAGTTTCTTCATTGAAACGGGTTCACCGAGAACTTCTATTCGGTGTCTTCACCAGTCACATACATTCAGTCCTCTGAACAACCCAGAACATCGTTACCCACAAGCACTCACTGAAACAGGAATTCCTCTCCTCTTATCTCATTGATCTCTTTTACAGTCACAGCCCGAGCTCGCCACAACTTCCAGTATTTTTGGAATGCTGATGTCGCCATGTAACTCGCCTGTGAGTCTTCTCTGACTAACCTATACATAGCCGATGACACATTTGCGGTGCAAGCTAATTATTATAGTCACTATCTTATTGGTGACTATAATAATAGTCTTTAGTAGCTATTGGCTTTAGACTACTGGATCAGCTCGTTCTCACAAAGACCGAGGTAAAGTTGGTTTTATATTCACACATTCGGACATTCAACAGACATTCGCCAAAAACCATTTACAAATGTAGAAATCAATAACTAATTCACCGTTTGTCATAGAATCATCAAACTAGATAGGATTTATTATATAAATGTACAGCATACTTTTCCAACATTTGTTTTGAATACAAATTTCAGTTTTGATTTGATAGAAATACATACAATCTATCAAATGCCTTAAAGCAGTATAAATCAATAACTAATTTACCGTTTGTCACAGAAACATCAAACTAGGTATTATTTATTCTATGAATGTCTAGCATACTTTTACAACCTTTGTTTTGAAAACAAATTCCAGTTTTGATTTGATAGAAATACATAACCTTTATGGACTTGGTATACAGTTGAAGTCGGAAGTTTACATACACTTAAGTTGGAGTCATTAAACTAGTTTTTCAACCCCTCCGCAAATTTCTTGTTAACAAACTATAGTTTTGGCAAGTCGGTTAGGACATCTACTTTGTGCATGACACAAGTAAGTTTTCCAACAATTGTTTACAGACATATTATTTCACTTCTTATTCACTGTATCACAATTCCAGTGGGTCAGAAGATTACATACACTTTTTTATTTTATTTATTTTATTTCACCTTTATTTAAAAAGGTAGGCTAGTTGAGAACAAGTTCTCATTTACAATTGCGACCTGGCCAAGATAAAGCAAAGCAGTGCAACACCAACAACAACACAGAGTTACACCTGGAATAAACAAACATGCAGTCAATAATACAATATAAAAAGTCTATATACAGTGAGTGTAAATTAGGTAGGATAAGGGAGGTAAGGCAATAAATAGGCCATGGTGGCAAAGTAATTACAATATAGCAATTAAACACTGGAATGGTAGATGTGCAGAAGATGAATGTGCAAGTAGAGATACTGGGGTGCAAAGGAGCACGATAAATAAATAAATACAGTATGGGGATGAGGTAGTTGGATGGGCTATTTACAGATGGGCTATGTACAGGTGCAGTGATCTGTGAGCTGCTCTGACAGCTGGTGTTTAAAGCTAGTGAGGGAGATATGAGTCTCCAGCTTAAGTGAATTTTGAAGTTTGTTCCAGTGATTGGCAGTAGAGAACTGGAAGGAAAGGCGGCAAAAGGAAGAATTGGCTTTGGGGGTGACCAGTGACATATACCTGCTGGAGCGCGTGCTACAAGTGGGTGCTGCTATGGTGACCAGTGAGCTGAGATAAGGCAGGGATTTACCAAGCAGAGACTTGTAAATGGCCTGGAGCCAGTGGGTTTGGCGACGAGTATGAAGCAATCGCCTGCCAACAAGAGTAGTAGTATATGGGGCTTTTGTGACAAAATGTGATGGCACTGTGATAGACTGCATCCAATTTGTTGAGTAGAGTGTTGGAGGCTATTTTGTAAATTACATCGCCAAAGTCGAGGATCGGTAGGATGGTCAGTTTTATGAGGGTTTGTTTGGCAGCATTAGTGGATGCTTTGTTGCGAAATAGGACTCTGATTCTAGATTTAATTTGGGATTGGAGATGCTTAATGTGAGTCTGGAAGGAGAGTTTACAGTCTAACCATACACCTAGGTATTTGTAGTTGTCCACATATTCTAGGTCAGAACCTTCCAGAGTAGTGATGCTAGTCAGGCGGGCTGGTGTTGGCAGCAATCGGTTGAAGAGCATGCACTTAGTCTTACTAGCATTTAAAAGCAGGTGGAGGTCACAGAAGGAGTGTTGTATGGCGTTGAAGCTCGTTTGTTAACACAGTGTCCAAAGAAGGGCCAGATGTATACAGAATGGTATCGTCCGCGTAGAGGTGGATCAGAAAATCACCAGCAGCGAGAGCGACATCATTAATATATACAGAGAAAAGTGTCGGCCCGAGATTTGAACCCTGTGGCACCCCCATAGAGACTGCCAGAGGTCCAGACAATAGGCCCTCAGATTTGACACACTGAACTCTATCAGAGAGGTAGTTGGTGAACCAGGCGAGAAAATAATTTGAGAAACCAAGGTAGTTGAGTCTGCCGATAAGAATGTGGTGATTGACAGAGTCGAAAGCTTTGGCCAGGTCGATGAAGACGGCTGCACAGCAATGTCTCTTATCGATGGCGGTTATGATATCGTTTAGGACCTTGAGCGTGGCTGAGGTGCACCCATGACCAGCTCTGAAACCAGATTGCATAGCGAAGAAGGTACGGTGGGATTTGAAATGGTCGGTAATCTGTTTGTTAATTTGGTTTTCGAATACCTTAGAAAGGCAGGGTAGGATAGATACAGGTCTGTAGCAGTTTGGGTCTAGAGTGTCTCCCCCTTTCAAGAGGGGGATGACCACAGTCAGCACTAAGTTGACTGTGCCTTTAAACAGCTTGGAAAATTCCATAAAATTATGTCATGGCTTTAGAAGATTCTGATAGGCTAATCGACATAATTTGAGCAAAGGACCTTGTGAAGATTCTGGAGGAAACAGGTATAAAAGTATGTATATCCACAGTAAAACGAGTCCTATATCGACATAACCTGAAAGGCTGCTCAGCAAGGAAGAAGCCACTGCTCCAAAACCACCATAAAAAAGCCAGACTACGGTTTGCAACTGCACATGGGTAAAAAGATCGTACTTTTTGGAGAAATGTCCTCTGGTTTGATGAAACAAAATATAACTGTTTGGCCATAATGACCATCGTTATGTTTGGAGGAAAAACGGGGAGACTTGCAAGGAGAAGAACACCACCATCCCAACCGTGAAGCATGGGGGTGGCAGCATTATAATGTGGGGGTGCTTTGCTGCAGGAGGGACTGGTGCACTTCACTAAATACTTTTCCATCCTAATGGTGCCATCTATGTGGATATATTTAAGAAACATCTCAAGACATCAGTCAGGAAGTTAAAGCTTGATCGCAAATGGATCTTCCAAATAGACAATGACCCCAAGCATACTTCCAAAGTTGTGGCAAAATGGCTTAAGGACAACAAAGGCAAGGTATTGGAGTGGCTATCACAAAGCCATGACCTCAATCCTATAGAAACTTTGTGGACAGAACTGAAAAAGCATGTGTGAGCAAGGAGGCCTTCAAACCTGACTCAGTTACACCAGCTCTGTCAGGAGGAATGGGCCAAAATTCACCCAACTTATTGTGGGAAGCTTGTGGAATGCTACCTGAAATTTTTTACCAAAGTTAAACAATTTAAAGGCAATGCTACCAAATACTAATTGAGTGTATGTAAACTTCTGACCCACTGGGAATGTGATAACATTTGAAATAAATCATTCTCTCTACTATTATTCTGACATTTCACTTTCTTAAAATAAAGTGGTGATCCTAACTGACCTAAGACAGGGAATTGTTACCAGGATTAAATGTCAGGAATGGTGTAAAACTGAGTTTAAATGTATTTGGCTAAGGTGTATGTAAACATCCGACTTCAACTGTATGTAAGAGCAATTTATTTTCGTGAATAGGATGGTGACCCTAATAAAGTGGCAACTGAGTGAAAATATCACAAACAAGCCCTTTTTAGCAGTGTCTGTCTGTTATACATTTGATCAGTGGGTATAATGGTAAATCTGATCCACAAGGTCCTCATAGGATCAATTAGCCTTTTAAAGTGATAAACTTGGATTAGCTAACACAATGTGCCATTGGAACACAGAAGTGATGGTTGCTGATAATGGGCCTCTGTATGCCTATGTAGATATTCCCCCCAAAATCTGCCATTTCCAGCTACAAGTCATTTACAACATTAACATTGTCTACACTGTATTTCTGATCATTTTGATCTTATTTTCATGGACAAAAAAACGTGCTTTTCTTTCAAAAACAGTGACCCCAAACTTTTGAATGGTAGTGTACGTTATGGTTCACTCTTAGTTTTCCTTATCTCCACTGTGGAAGGTCCATGTAGATCCATCCACCTGTCTTTTTTGTTAGTCAGTCCTGACCCCTTCATCCCATAGTTTTTTCCTGTAATTTAATATGACTGAAGATGCAGAATCTTATGCCAGGTCCCTTCTAATAGGGTACAACAGAATGGTTTGAACTTTGGTTTGAACATGCACTCTAGACGGACTACATTCCCTCTATCAAATCAAAACTGGAAATTTTACTCTCAACAAAAGGTTGTGAAAGTATGCTATACATTTATAGAATAAATCATACCTAGTTTGATTCTTCTGTCATAATCTGTGAGAAGGTTATTGATTGATTGATTGATATAGCTTTAAATGACATTTTATAGATGTTATGTATTTCTATCAAATCAGAACTAGAATGTTTACTCAAATAAAATGTTGTAAAAGTTTATACCGCTTTTAATGGCATTCTGTAGATTATGTATTTTTATCAAATCTAAACTGGAATTTGTATTACATTTGTATTCAAAACAAAGGTTGTAAAAGTATGCTAGACATTTATAGAATAAATCATTCCAGATATTCTGTTATTCTGTCAAATGTGTTAAAGTATAAACTGGGTGAGGTCGAGCCCTGAATGCTGATTGGCTGACAGCCATGGTATATCAGACTGTATACCATGGGAATGACAAAGCATTTATTTTTACTGCTCTAATTACATTGGTAACCAGTTTTTAATAGCAATAAGGCACCTCAGGGGTTTGTGGTATATGGCCAACTCCGCTTTACGTCGTGCTATGAACAGCCCTTAGCCATGGTATATTGGCCATATACCACATCCCGTTGTGCGTTATTGCTGAATTGTAACAACTTCATTAACTGAGATAAAGACTTGCATCCCAAATTGAACCCTATTGTGGGCTCTGGCCAAAAGCAGTGCACTATATAGGGCAAAGGGCTCAGATCAAAAGCAGTGCACTATATAGGGCAAAGGGCTCAGATCAAAAGCAGTGCACTATATAGGGCAAAGGGCTCAGATCAAAAGCAGTGCACTATATAGGGCAAAGGGCTCAGATCAAAAGTTGTGCACTGTATAGGGCAAAGGGCTCAGATCAAAAGTTGTGCACTGTATAGGGAATAAGGTGACATTTTGGATACAACCAAGATATGGCAGAGAGAATATTATCTATCCCACATTCGGATGTTACGTTTCAGTGAATAGTTTTGACCTTGGTTGCTATACTTAGAACATTTTACATTGAAAAGTATATTTGTTCTGTGATACAAAGTAAACAATGACATCAGATATGAAAAACACATGATGTTGTTGTTCTCAGAATAGCCTTTATTCACTTTACAAATAGGTCTCCACCAAACAGCTCCCAGTTGATGCTATTAATTTAGGCGTAAATACAAAGAATCAGTGAATTATACGGTGCCTTACATGTTCAATGAGTGTCCCGAGTCCACAATCTATGGGTTTCAGACAACTTAGCATTTTTTTTGTTCTTCCCAATTTCCCCCCACAGTCTTGAATAAAGAGATGAGGGACAGTGATGGTAGGTGTAGTATACTATAGGGTTAGGGTTTGAGTTAGTTACTATAGGCAGATGTGTAATATACCATGGTAGTTTTTTGTTCACTTCTTGGCCACTAAAGCAGTGTTTCCCAACACCCCCAACAGCACACATTTTTATTGTAACCACGGACAAGGACACCTTATTAATTTGTCAACTAATCATCAAGCCCTCAATGACTTGAATGAGGTGTGTTTGTCAAGGTCTACAGCTAAACTGTGTAGTGTTGGGGGTCCTGGAGGACCAGGGTTGGGAAACACTGCACTAAAGGTATGGCTAGGGGACTATCCCCGATATCACAAGACTGATAGTATAGAGATGCCAAGTGACGCCACCACGACTCATATAGTTGTTGACACAGTCCCTTGGCCAGACTAAGATTACAATGACACTACAGGGTATAACCTGGGGTGAGCATGTTGACTGGAATTAGCTACTTTTCACCATGGTTACACATGCTGATTGACGTGCTTTTTGGAATGCAGTTTTGAGATTGCAGAGGCATGTGTGTGCGTGTTTGTGTGGGTGTGCGAGAGAGGGGAGTGTGGGTCAGGAGGCTATTCGAGGTCATGACTATAGAAAGACCCTGGAAAGCCAGTGTGGTCACTCCCCCGCAGCAAGGAGTCTGCTTTCCAGCCAATGACTTGGCAATGTTGTTGTGGCCATAGAAATAGAATGACCCATTATGGCCTCATTGACTTGAATGGGGACATCCTTCTAGGAATTGTATTTCTATGATTTTGGCAATGTTCTACTTTGGCTATAGTGATGGCAATAGGTGATGTTCTGTGGCTGGATCGAGGCATTGTTGAAACTGGGCTGTCGTGAAAAAAGACAAGACTTATAATTGGCAGTAAATGTATGGTTGAATGAACAATTGTGTACGCTATTGAAAACTCTATTTATATAAGGTATATGAGACAGGTAGTTGCTATGTTCCATAGACAGACACTGCACTCTAGTGGACAAATTCAAACAAAACATTTGGACACTGGTAAGAGCTTCGGCACTCGCAAACAAATACAGTATAATAATCAGGATCAAAATAAAAATCAACAAAGCACTTTCTGGAGATCTATGAAGGCATCATTCATAAATTATTATAAAGTCAAAGTCTATGTAAAGCAAAAACTAAAAGTGAATTCTCACAATGTGACGATGAGTGTTGGCAAGGCCTCCAGATGATGATGCTACCACTAGATCGTTTTCAGGCTAATCCCAGATCTGTTTGTGCTGTTTGGCATGACAATGACCAGAAGAGTGGGCAAGACAGCATGAACAGATCTGGGACCAGGCTTATAGTTAGTATCATCATTATAAACCCCCAGACTAGGGGAAACTGTAATACTGATAGCTGCTTTTTTGCAGCCTTTGACAGTTCAAAATAATACCATGGCTGGTAACATGACTGCCCAAACCCACCAAAAGGAGTCCTCTGAGTAAGATAAAGAGCGTCAACAGAGTGAGTAGGTTTGGACACTGAAATGATCTACCTCTGTCCCATGGCCGAGTCAGTGTTGTAAATCAAATGACTGGGTTCGAAAGCTGGGGCTCCGGCGCACCACAAGACTGTGTTAGCCCTTCGAGCCAAAACCTAGGCATTAGTTTTGGGGAGCTGACACAAGTCTTCCGGTCTCAGGCAAGTCACAAATAGTGGATTTCATGATATATGGGACTCTTTCATTATCATATTACATAGTTTACAGTTAATTATTTTGTCATTTTTCATTGCCCCAAGGGACTCCATCCCTCTTTCAAACAGAAAACCACCAGAGAAAAATGGGCTGAACTTCCCTCGTCCCCTCGTCCATAGAGGGGGGGAAATAGGAGGGGAAGAGGACATTAACAAGCAATTGGTGTCAGAGTCACACTTTAGGACTAGTGTGTGTACCATTGGAGAGGGGACTGTGGGGTGGAAAGGACAGGGAAGAAGGAGAAGGGTACACACATATTCCTGGCCCTCCGTCAGACAGAACTATTTAAAAAGACAAACTCCTCCTGAAGCCTGAGCCCCTGTTAGCCAGGTAACCCAAAACCAGAGTAGGAGAGTCAGTGTGGGATATGGGGGAGAGGAACAATGTGGCTCTTTGTGTGGAGCCGGGCAGAGAAAACAAACCATTTCCCCAGGAAAGAGATCAGGTTCAGTCTCCATTGGAGAAGACCACACAAGGCTGCTGATCGTAGCCTAGCAGCCTACCATCTAGTGCAGTGTAGAGCCCCTGACTATGGCTGAGGATTGGAACTGGGCTGAGTGGGCTCTTTGGGCTGGCTTCATAGGCTCCTGGACTATGGGAGAGATCTGAGATGGAATTGTCTGTCTCTTGGGAAGGTCCAGAAATGCCACATAAAGGTACATACAGCGTACATACACACACACACACACACACACACAAACACACACACACTTGTGCTGTGAATGTACTGGAAGTCCACATTGAGCTCTTGGACTGCTTCTCCCATTGGACTGCTTCTCCCAATGGACTGCTTCTCCCAATGGACTGCTTCTCCCAATGGACTGCTTCTCCCAATGGACTGCTTCTCCCATTGGACTGCTTCTCCCAATGGACTGCTTCTCCCAATGGACTGCTTCTCCCAATGGACTGCTTCTCCCAATGGACTGCTTCTCCCAATGGACTGCTTCTCCCATTGGACTGCTTCTCCCATTGGACTGCTTCTCCCATTGGACTGCTTCTCCCAATGGACTGCTTCTCCCAATGGACTGCTTCTCCCAATGGACTGCTTCTCCCAATGGACTGCTTCTCCCATTGGACTGCTTCTCCCATTGGACTGCTTCTCCCATTGGACTGCTTCTCCCATTGGACTGCTTCTCCCATTGGACTGCTTCTCCCAATGGACTGCTTCTCCCAATGGACTGCTTCCTTAATTGGCACGTCGGGGTCAGAAGAAGGGTGGAGTTGATCTCCCAGGTGGCTGAGTAATGGGTTGGAGGGAGGGCGTTGGTGCTGGTGATGTACCCAAGAGGGCGGGGCATTGGATCTGGTACCGCTGTACATTACATACAGAGAGAGAGAGAGAGAGGAAAACGGAGAGAGAAAGACAGGGAGAGGCAGGGATGAGAGCGAGAAAGATGTCAATTTCAGTTCCATTTACATCCATATTACAGTCTGCCATCTATCAATCTGCCGTCTATCAATCCTCCCTTCCTTAATCCACCCAGTCACTGTGAGAATGAGGTTTAGGGCACTATCAGACCAAGAACATCTGTGCTGAACACATGCACACACACACACACATACATACACACACGCACACACAGACACACACATACATACACACACGCACACACAGACACACACATACATACACACACGCACACACAGACACACACACGCCAGACACACACCACACACACACATACATACACCCACGCACACACAGACACACACCACACACACACATACATACACGCACGCATGCACGCACAGACACACACCACACACACACACACACACACATACATACATGCACGCATGCACAGACACACACCACACACACACACATACACGCACGCACACACAGACACACACCACACACACACACATACATACACGCACGCATGCACGCACAGACACACACCACACACACACACACATACATACACCCACGCACGCACAGACACACACCACACACACACATACATACACGCACACACAGACACACACATACATACACGCACGCCAGACACACACCACACACACACATACATACACCCACGCACACACAGACACACACCACACACACACATACATACACGCACGCATGCACGCACAGACACACACCACACACACACACACACATACATACATGCACGCATGCACAGACACACACCACACACACACATACACGCACGCACACACAGACACACACCACACACACACACACATACATACACGCACGCATGCACGCACAGACACACACCACACACACACACACACACATACATACATGCACGCACGCACAGACACACACCACACACACACATACATACACGCACGCACAGACACAAACAGCTTTGTTTTTGTGAATTTGCAGGACTTTTTGCGGAGTAAAAATGCACATGCGGACAAGAGCACACACACACACATACACACACACATGTACACGCACACGTACGAGGGGCCAAGAAGCCATTGCTCTCTGCCTGTGTCCCTCTCCGTTTTAGTTTCAAACGCTCTGCAAAAACCAATGTGGAGGGATCCATTTCCGCATGGCAATAAAATAGCCCAAATAAAGGCAGGGAAAACTGAGACGAAACCGGCCTATTTCCTGAGGTGAAATCCTCCAATCCTCCAGTTGGCCTGTTGATTCTGTCAGAGCTAAAATACTTTAAATGTTTTTTTTAAGAAGACTTTTAGCAGTGAACACAATGGAACTAGATAACCATATTCCCCTTGGCGCTGAGAGGTGATAAACTAAAATCAGTCGACTATGAACGCAGCCCAGCTCCCATTACACACGGGCACGCGTGCACGTATGTACACACACACACACACACACACACACACACACGCACACGCACACGCACACGCACACACACACACACACACCGGCTCCCCTTACATAGAACACCAAGCAATAAATCCGTCTGCGCAATGCTGGCAACACACTATGATTTTCATATGTATTGGTTACTAAGGGAAACGGAGGACCGCGCAAAACCACAACAAATGACAAAGGGTGAAGCAGGGACATCGTTCTCTGCAAAAAGCAAATAGTTTAATACTTCTGGCATGTCGTTGTTGGGAGTTAAACCAGTTAAAACCAGTTATGGGGTTATGCGTGACTCTCTGCCAATAGCCATCTTTTATTAAGATGACCCTTGACCTTTCAAGGTTTTTGATATGCGATGGGAAAGGGGAGTAAGTAGAGGTAACTGGACATGAAAACCTTTTCGGTCATCATGTGTACATTAAGCCCACGATGTAAAACTGAAACATGAGCACATAATCACACACAGCTCTGGGTGGCAACGGGACCATTTGAATGAACAATCTGGAAAGGGGAACATGGAGAACAATCTGATTGGTCGAAAGTAAGGAGGGTTCCAATCTGATTGGTCGTTAGGGTTGTTACTGTAATGTACTGTATGTCTTCCATAGAACATCTGGTTCAATGGAAGAAGAAGAAGCTGTGAGGAGAGAGAAGGAAATGGGAGATGAGAGGAAAGGAGAAGAGAAGAGAGAGGAGGGAAGAGAAGAGGAGAAAGTAGAGAGGAGAGGAGAAAAGAATGAGAAGAGGAGAGAAGAAGAGAGGAGAGTAGAGGGGCGAGGAGTACATTTACATTTACATTTAAGTCATTTAGCAGACGCTCTTATCCAGAGCGACTTACAAATTGGTGCATTCACCTGATGACATCCAGTGGAACAGCCACTTTACAATAGTGCATCTAAATCTTTTAAGGGGGGTGAGAAGGATTAAGTAGAGGGGGAGAGAGAAGATGAGAGAATGCTACTTAAGGAGAGGAGAAGATTCCACACTATACCGAGAGCCGGGGCCTGGGCCAGTCATTATGATGACACACGGAGCCGGATCTCTCCGGTTCTACTGCTCCGTTTTCTGAAGCCCCAGAGCTCTATCACTGAGGGCTGGCTCTCATATTCACAGCACACAAACATCCACAGCGCCGCCAAGTCTGACGATCGCCACTGTCTCCACGACAACACCAGAAAGACGGCTGGGGCAGAAGAGAGGAGGCTCATAGGAGAAAATAATCTCACAGCGTGGTGTGCTTGGTGAGCTGCTGACCAGTGGACCTCACTCAGACACACTCAAACATACTTTCTCACCAGACCTGGGTTCAAAACGGATTTGAATGCAGCACTGTTTGATTGAACTTGTACGGTGCAATGGAGACACACACACACACGGGTCACACAATATGCGCATGGCCACTAAAGAGAATGGCGCCAAAGAGAGAGAATCTCAGTAACTTGGCACTCCTCACAACTCTAGGGTTACAGCTAGGCCAGAGGAAGGGGCAGACAGACAGACAGCTCTAGGGTTATAGCTAGGCCAGAGGAAGGGGCAGACAGACAACTCTAGGGTTATAGCTAGGCCAGAGGAAGGGACAGACAGACAGACAGCTCTACGGTTATAGCTAGGCCAGAGGAAGGGGCAGACAGACAACTCTAGGGTTATAGCTAGGCCAGAGGAATGGACAGACAGACAGCTCGAGGGTTATAGCTAGGCCAAAGGAAGGGGCAGACAGACAGCTTTACAGATACAGCTAGGCCAAAGGAAGGGGCAGACAGACAGCTTTACAGATACAAATAGGCCAGAGGAAGGGGCAAAAAGACAACTCTAGGGTTATAGCTAGGCCAGAGGACCAGACAGACAGACAGCTCTAAGGTTATAGCTAGGCCAGAGGGAGGGGCGGACAGACAGACAGACAGACATCTTTAGGGTTATAGCTAGGCCAGAGGAAGGGGCAGACAGACAGACAGACAGCTCTATGGTTATAGCTAGGCCAAAGGAAGGGGCAGACAGACAGCTTTAGGGTTAGAGCTAGGCCAGAGGAAGGGGCTGACAGACAGACAGACAGACAGCTCTATGGTTATAGCTAGGCCAAAGGAAGGGGCAGACAGACAGACAGACAGACAGACAGACAGACAGACAGACAGACAGACAGACAGACAGACAGACAGACAGACAGACAGACAGACAGACAGACAGTGTGACAGACAGACAGTGTGTGTGTGTGTGTGTGTGTGTGTGTGTGTGTGTGTGTGTGTGTGTGTGTGTGTGTGTGTGTGTGTGTTGTGTGTGTATGTTGGTGATAGAGTGAAACAGTTAATTGTGTGCCTTCTAATCTTATTTCATCTTTATGAAAGTTCCTTTACCTAATTTTCACGTCTTCTGTCTTTCTCATTCCGATTCCTCTCTAACATCGCCATTGCGTTAGTGTCCCAAAAACCCGTTGTAACAAGAGACACCTACCTCCCTTCCCTACTTGATCTGATCTCGGATGCGGAGGCACCGTCTCTTCAGAGCAGGCTCCATATCCCCAGGCCCAGCCACACTCGGTGGGCATAGTAGAACACCCTTGTCCCTAAGCTTGGGCAGGAGGAGAGTGGTGGGGGTGTTGGTGGGGGCACTGCCCGTTCTGGTGGGTGTAAGGTTGGGGGTGGGCAGGGCATAGGCATGGTCCTCATCTGGGACGTGGGGGTCCTCGGAGTCGCCAGCGGCTAAGGGCCCCTCTGATTGGCTGGTGGGGAGGGATGGAAGCTGGACCTGGCCATTGGAGCAGCTGTTCTCTTTGACTGCCTCCAGCTCACTGAGGGCGGCGTCAGGGCCAAGAGGCGGGGCCTCTCTCTGAGACTGGGAGGAGTCTGGGCTGGGAGGAGGATCGGGGGATGATGACGGTGTTGTTTGTTTGGGGACGTCTGGGAGTGTTGAGGGGGCGGGGGTGGCGGTATCGCAGGGAGGGCTGCTGCATTCCCCTCTGGGAGTTGGTGGGGTGTCTGAGGGGGGTCGTATGTTAGGGCTCTGGGGGTAGGCGGTGTTGTGCAGAAGAGGGGTGACTGGGTTAGTGGAGGGGTGGGTTTGATAATGTCATGGTGGTGGTTGTGGTGGTCCACTCTGGTATCCACCGGCCTGGTGCCTTGCCCCATTCCGGGCTCACCCGGACCCGACAGGTCCACCACTCCGTGGGGGTTGGGCTCCAGCTTGACCGGGGTCCTCTGGAGCACTCTCTGGATGACCTGCCTCTCTGGCTGCTGCTGCTGGCTCAGCTTAAAGTCTGACAGCCCCTCAATCACTGAGGTGGAAGATGGGGAAGCATCGTATCGAGCCCTGGGGGAGGACACTGCACTGTGATGGATCAACATGGGTGACTGAGCCTGCTTCTCCGACTTCACCCAATCTGTGATGTCCCTTCTGGGGTGGTCTGAGGGTGAGGGGAGACCCTGGTTGGTGGTTCTACCCAATCTGTTGGCCACCAAGCTCTTGGGAGAAGGCAAATTGACACCCCTGGAGCGTCCCCCCTCTATCCCCTCCGGCACGGGCTGGATAACCCCACTGTGGGGGACCCCTGGGGCTTCTGGAGGAGCAGATTTAGGGGGTATGGGTATTGGGATAGGGATGGGGATGGGGACTGGGATTGGTACAATGATGGGGTAGGGCACCAGGACCGTGGGCTGGGGGAAGAAGGGGCCTAAAGACGGCCATCCCCCGAAGTTCATCATAGGGAGCATGGGCACGGGGCCACGGAGCCCCCTCATGTTGATAGGGGGGGAGTGCAAGCCTGGGAAGTAGGCCCCCGGGTATGGGTGTATTCCGGGTGGGTTCATGGAGGTGGCCGATGGGGGCTGGAGGTGCGGTTGGTGGGGGTGATGGGGGGAGTGAGGGGGAGGCTGGTGGATGGGGCTGGAAGGGGGGCCAGGGTGGCCCCTGGGGGGGTTGGCCAGGGGGCTCTTCAGGCCCTGGGCGTGGAGAGGGGGCCGGATGAAGGGCAGCGGGATCTGAGGCATGGCCTTGTGGTGCTCCATGGGGGGGTGAGGAAGGGGGGGGGCGGGGTGGTGGCATGCTACCTGCGCGGGTGGTGGCAGGACGTGCCTCTCCAGGTGCCTCAGTCCTGAAATGTTAACCTTCAAGGACGAAGATGACGCCTCGGATGGAGACACAGTCCTTGGTGCCGCTGTACCATTGATAGGCGTCTGACCTTTGGGCGACCTGGTCGTCCCCCTCACGTCCCCAGCATTGCTGCTCCACGATTCAGGGGTCAGGAGCTTCTGGTTCTGGACCCCTCCGGTGGACTCGGGCCTCCCCTCCTGGGTTGGTCTTCCTGGGCTGGAGCTGGTGAGAGTGGCCCTGGCCTCTCTGTAGAACACATCCATCTTGTACTGGTTCAGACACTTGGTGCTGCAAAACTGGAGCCGCTCCTCACCGGCGCCAAAGTCCAGGTACTCTTTGGTGTGGCGGACGTGCTTGCACCAGTTGCACACCTGCGGTACAGGCGAGAGAGACTGTGAAGAGTTACTTAAGTGACATGTGAAAAGGAAAACGCAAATGACTGGTGTCTGTCTATATGTGGTAGAAATGGTAATATAAAATATGGAATATTCTATATGACAGTATTGTGAAAAGCTGCTTTATTCACAAAGCTTGTAAAGGCATAGTTCAGGGATTTTTACAAATGTTGATATTTTTATTTATTTTTTTACCTTGAAAGAAGTCTATGGCCAAGGAGTGACTGCAATCCATACTGATTTTGTAAACCTAGCCACTTCCAACAATTAGCAACATTTGCATTTTGGGACAAATTCCCCATGTAAATCAATCTCCCCCATTCAGCATGTCATGACCAAATCATATTAAATTGATTGTGTTATTTTGAGCTGATTTGGGCATGAAAAATAATCCATGCTAACAGGCGAGATTAAATGACATGGCTAATGTTGCTAATTGTTGGCAAAGGTAAGGAAACAAATATGGAAATACTATATGTAACATCCCTGACCTATCCCTTTAAAGGGCGGTGTCACAGACCCACAGTTAAGCCTAGTCATAGACTAAAAAGCAAACTCAATGGAGAATCTCCATCAATAATTATTTTTAGTCTAGGACTAGGCTTAATCGGTGTCCTAGAATCTGCCCCTTAATCTGTGTTATAGAAACTGTCCCTTAATCTGTGTCCTAGAAACTGCCCCTTAATCTGTGTTTTAGGAACTGTTCCCTAATCTGTGTCCTAGAAACTGTCCCTTAATCTGTGTTCTAGAAACTGCCCCTTAATCTGTGTTCAAGAAACTGCCCCTTAATCTGTGTTTTAGGAACTGTTCCCTAATCTGTGTCCTAGAAACTGTCCCTTAATCTGTGTTCTAGAAACTGCCCCTTAATCTGTGTTTTAGAAACTGCCTTTTAATCTGTGTCCTAGAAACGGCCCCTTAATCTGTGTCCTGGAAACGGCCCCTTAATCTGTGTCCTGGAAACTGCCCCTTAATCTGTGTCCTGGAAACTGCCCCTTAATCTGTGTCCTGGAAACTGCCCCTTAATCTGTGTCCTAGAAACTGCCCCCTAATCTGTGTCCTGGAAACTGCCCCTTAATCTGTGTCCTGGAAACTGCCCCTTAATCTGTGTCCTGGAAACTGCCCCTTAATCTGTGTCCTGGAAACTGCCCCTTAATCTGTGTCCTGGAAACTGCCCCTTAATCTGTGTTTTAGGAACTGTTCCCTAATCTGTGTCCTGGAAATGTCCTTTAATCTGTGTCCTGGAAACTGCCCTTTAATCTGTGTATTAGGAACTGTCCCCCAATCTGTGTCCTAGAAACTGCCCCTTAATCTGTGTTCTAGAAACTGCCCCTTAATCTGTGTCCTGGAAATGTCCTTTAATCTGTGTATTAGGAACTGTCCCCCAATCTGTGTCCTAGAAACTGCCCCTTAATCTGTGTTCTAGAAACTGCCCCTTAATCTGTGTCCTGGAAATGTCCTTTAATCTGTGTATTAGGAACTGTCCCCCAATCTGTGTCCTAGAAACTGCCCCTACATGTTTTGAAGTAGCTCTCAAAGACAAACATGCATTAATGCATAACTAGTCTTTGAGCTAAACTATTTAAAAAGTATATTATATTTCTGCGAAGTGGATTGTGTTTTGTTCTTACTCTGGCACCTCCACTGTTCAGCACGAGTCGTGGTGAGTCATCAGCAGGGGTGTGTTGGGGGGACCTCTCCCCTACATGGACGTCCTCATCCCGGGCCTGACAGAGTGGGGCAAAGCTGCATCATTATACACTTAAAACAAATTATCAAGAGCTGGGTCATGTTCATTAGGCACCAAACGAAACAAACAAATCTGGGAGGGACTAGCTGGATTTGTCCAATAACAAAACATTCATTTTCGATCTCAGTTGCAAAACATTGTGTGCCCTAATGAACAGGACACCGGATTGTGTTAAAGCTGTTTCAGAGTAGAGCCTGGATTCAGTAGTATCCACTATGGGATTTAAGCATCAAGTGTTGATGAAGTAGCAGTTGCTTTAAATCATCAAGACTCCCGTGGTTGGTCATTAAAACAAACTTACATAACCAATCCCAAAATAACCACTGCACAATTTGCCTTGTCATAGCAGTTCAAAGTAACAGAGTACATTGACCTATGGGCTTTGAGGTCACTGAAACAAAGGGACTGTTTAAAAAAAGTTTTGGTAACATTTTGGAATGTTTCAGTAAGATAAAGTAGATGACAAGCCTGAAACCTCATTTTATTCTCAATGGTCCCTTTTTTGTGACCCATTGAGACGTGTGGAGTTACGAAACATGAAGCAGATGCAGGTAAGGTATGCACTGAAAGTGGACACCTCACCCCCAGGCCCTCTGCCCTTCTCCCTCCAAGTAACAAGCAGGGACAAGCCAACGGCCACAGTTCCATCCCCACTTCCACCAACTAAAGGGTTTGTTGCAGGTAGGCAGCAGACGACCCCCCCCCCACCCTTTCCCTCCCTGTCTGTTGTCGTGTGAATAAAACCTAGCGCGGCAAAACAACAGGAACAGTGAAAGGGGATAGCCTTGCCTGACACCGCCGCGCCTCTAAGAGAGGGTATCCATGTCTTGGATGGAGGGTGAAAAATGGTGGTAATGTGTATAGGAGTGGAGTTGTGTATAGGAGTGGAGTTGTTTATAGGAGTGGAGTTGTGTATAGGAGTGGAGTTGTGTTTAGGCACTGCTTCCCTGTTGCTTCCCGATCCTCCAGACCCAAGCCACATTATGACTGGCCCTTCCTCCATTAAGCCGAAACTGATACTAACTAAGTGTCCTCTGCAAACGTTGACCCCTTCCCACCCTCAAAACACTGGCCTGTCCATAAAAAAACAGTGTGTGTGTGTGTGTGTGTGTGTGTGTCATTTTCTCCATCTGAACTACTGCAGTTGACAAGTCAGTTTTGTCTGACCTAAAATTGTCCCATTGATTCCAAGTTGAAATAAGGTTGAACCAAGGTTGAATCCCTCACCTTGTTGCGTTTGAAGTAGGCCCGTCGGCAGGCGGCGAAGCACTTCTCACTACAGAAGCTCTTCAGCTCGGTGCCCATACAAAGAGAGTAGCGCTTCACCCCCTCCTTCTGACACCACACACACACTATCTGAACATTCTGCACGTCTTCCACTGCAGACAGAGCCAAAGGGGAGAGGAATCAACATCAACATGTGAAGTGTGTTTGATGATGATGATGAGGATTTAAGGAGTTTGTGAGTGTTGAAGAACCGAAGGGTGCGTACGGTAGTGATGATGATGATGATGTGTGAGTGTTGAAGAACCGTAGGCTACGTACGGTAGTGATGATGATGATGATGTGTGAGTGTTGAAGAACCGTAGGCTACGTATGGTAGTGATGATGATGATGTGTTAGTGTTGAAGTACCGTAGGCTGCGTACGGTAGTGATGATGATGATGTGAGTGTTGAAGAACCGTAGGCTACGTACGGTAGTGATGATGATGATGATGATGTGTGAGTGTTGAAGAACCGTAGGCTACGTACGGTAGTGATGATGATGATGTGTGAGTGTTGAAGAACCGTAGGCTACGTACGGTAGTAATGATGATGATGATGTGTGAGTGTTGAAGAACCGTAGGCTACGTACGGTAGTGATGATGATGATGTGTGAGTGTTGAAGAACCGTAGGCTGCGTACGGTAGTGATGATGATGATGTGTGAGTGTTGAAGAACCGTAGGCTACGTACGGTAGTGATGATGATGATGTGTGAGTGTTGAAGAACCGTAGGCTACGTATGGTAGTGATGATGATGATGATGTGTGAGTGTTGAAGAACCGTAGGCTACGTACGGTAGTGATGATGATGATGTGTGAGTGTTGAAGAACCGTAGGCTACGTATGGTAGTGATGATGATGATGATGTGTGAGTGTTGAAGAACCGTAGGCTGCGTATGGTAGTGATGATGATGATGTGTGAGTGTTGAAGAACCGTAGGCTACGTATGGTAGTGATGATGATGATGTGTGAGTGTTGAAGAACCGTAGGCTACGTATGGTAGTGATGATGATGATGTGTGAGTGTTGAAGAACCGTAGGCTACGTATGGTAGTGATGATGATGATGTGTGAGTGTTGAAGAACCGTAGGCTACGTACGGTAGTGATGATGATGATGTGTGAGTGTTGAAGAACCGTAGGCTACGTACGGTAGTGATGATGATGATGTGTGAGTGTTGAAGAACCGTAGGCTACGTACGCTAGTGATGATGATGATGTGAGTGTTGAAGAACCGTAGGCTACGTATGGTAGTGATGATGTGTGATGTTGAAGAACCGTGATGAGTGATGATGATGATGTGTTGTTGAAGAACCGTAGGCTACGTATGGTAATGATGATGATGATGATGATGTGAGTGTTGAAGAACCGTAGGCTACGTATGGTAATGATGATGATGATGTGTGAGTGTTGAAGAACCGTAGGCTACGTATGGTAGTGATGATGATGATGTGTGAGTGTTGAAGAACCGTAGGCTACGTATGGTAGTGATGATGATGATGTGTGAGTGTAACAGGGGTGATTTAGTGAACCACACCTGTGTGATGAGGAACCTTGCCTGAGACCTGAAGACTTGTGTTAGCTTCCTGAATAATGTCTAGACTTTAGCTAGGCAGGCTAAAACAATTTTGTGATGTGCAGGAGACATGGGTTCTCACCCAGTTGATCACACATAGGGTGTGTGTTTGCATATGCTCAGTAGATGTGTGTGTGTGTGTATGTGTGTGTGTGTGTGTGTGAGAGAGAGAGAGATTTTTTCAGGCCTGTCCCTACCTGCCGATGGCTTTATAAGCGGGACAATTACGGGGGCACTCTTTTGCTCCCTAGGGCTGGTCAGAGAGGAGGAACCGGGGGAGGAAGAGGGGACTCTGGATGATTCTCTCTCTCCACTCCTCATGGCCAGTGTCTTTGGGCTGTCTAGGCTCTTGGTTTTGGGCACTGAGTTTTCTGGAAGGCACAGGATATCTAGGGTCACTTCAGAGTGAATTTATGTTCTTAACATACATATAAAGTCATGTAAAGTGGCAACAAAAATGGAATCTGAATTCAGTCAGTTTCTCTTGGTACCACTTCCACTCCACACACACAATTTAAATACAGATGTAGATTCAGCCTAAAGGGCATGGACAGAAAACAATGACACTGAAAACTGTAGAAAGATAATAGTCCATCCACACAGGTTTACTGTAATGATAGTAAGTGAAACATAAGAAGGGTGAAGTAATATGTCTGGATTGAACAACCTCTATGTTCTGTTACTGGGTTACCTGTGAATTCCGTCTGACCTCTGTTAAATATGTTAGCTGTATTGTACAGATGCCCAGCAGGCAGCAAATGTTCAGTAGGCAGTAAACGTTTAGAAAGGGAGTGAAACAAGGATACTACCTTAACAAATTACCTTGGGTCGTGTTCAGTAGGCAGGAATCGTTTTGAAAAAGGAGGTACTACCTGAGCTACCTGTCCAATTAAAACACAGATTTCCACTCTCCATTGCAAAGCGTTTTACTCCGGTGTGGCCTAGTGAACAGGGCCCTGGCCTTCCCTCACCTTTAAGAACTGAGACGTGCTGCTGGCGTCTCTCACGGTTGGGGTAGTTCCGTATCTCGGTGGCCTCGGAGTCTCTGAGCTCCAACTTGTCATAGCCGTACCAGCCTAGGAGCTCATTCATGGTGCTCTCTGCAAACGTCTAAAAGGAAAAATAAATCACTGAGCAACATTATAGGTTATGTCAGTCAGTGGACATGGCGGGAGATGGGACAACCGAGCCATTGCTTGCTAACGCTAAGCCAATGTGAAGTTCAGTTGTGAGTAACCTTACATCCGAGGTTTGTTAGTGGAACTTTTTATCCCACTCTTTAAATGTAACCAGAGCTTCCAGTCGCGAATCAATGTGTTGATTCTTTAGACTTCCAGACTGGATGAAATGAGCAAGGGAACCCAGAGGAGTACAGTATGACTCTTTTTCCATGATGTATTGCAGTTTGTTTACTCTTGCTAAATAGGAGACGGAAAAGTTTTCCAACCTAATACCAGTGTAAAATATATGAATCATTCTTTGTTTAGCTCTTTTAATTGGGGAAAAAAGAGACAAAATAAAGAAGTGTTCTCAGCAGATGTGTTGTGAAGTGAACATCCTGGCTTTTTAAACATTCCGACCATATGGAAAAAAACAACACAAAGGTCTCTCTCTCTTTTCATCCGCCCACCTCGTCTCCTCTGTGGCTTTGAGGCGAGTGGGGATTGGAGCAGAAATCCGATCTGAAATTAGCAGAAATCCGAGCAGGACACCTTACACCACCGCTAGGTCCCACGGTTCTAGGAAATGCCCTGCTCCTCTCCCAAGTGTCCAGCACTACACAGTCCTTCCCTCCCCTGCTACTCTCCCAAGTGTCCAGCACTACACAGTCCTTCTCTCCCCTGCTACTCTCCCAAGTGTCCAGCACTACACAGTCCTTCCCTCCCCTGCTACTCTCCCAAGTGTCCAGCACTACACAGTCCTTCCCTCCCCTGCTACTCTCCCAAGTGTCCAGCACTACCCAGTCCTTCCCTCCCCAAGTGTCTCCTCCTCCCAAGTGTCCAGCACTACACAGTCCTTCCCTCCCCTGCTCCTCTCCCAAGTGTCCAGCACTACACAGTCCTTCCCTCCCCTGCCAGCACTACCAGTCCTTCCCTCCCCTGCTCCTCTCCCAAGTGTCCAGCACTACACAGTCCTTCCCTCCCCTGCTACTCTCCCAAGTGTCCAGCACTACACAGTCCTTCCCTCCCCTGCTAAGTGTCCAGCACTACACAGTCCTTCCCTCCCCTGCTACTCTCCCAAGTGTCCAGCACTACACAGTCCTTCCCTCCCCTGCTACTCTCCCAAGTGTCCAGCACTACACAGTCCTTCCCTCCCTGCTACTCTCCCAAGTGTCCAGCACTACACAGTCCTTCCCTCCCCTGCTACTCTCCCAAGTGTCCAGCACTACACAGTCCTTCCCTCCCCTGCTACTCTCCCAAGTGTCCAGCACTACACAGTCCTTCCCTCCCCTGCTACTCTCCCAAGTGTCCAGCACTACACAGTCCTTCCCTCCCCTGCTACTCTCCCAAGTGTCCAGCACTTCCCTCCCCTGCTACACACCTTCCTTCCCTCCCCTGCTAGTGTCCAGCACTTCCTTCCCTCCCCTGCTACTCTCCCAAGTGTCCAGCACTACACAGTCCTTCCCTCCCCTGCTACTCTCCCAAGTGTCCAGCACTACACAGTCCTTCCCTCCCCTGCTACTCTCCCAAGTGTCCAGCACTACACAGTCCTTCCCTCCCCTGCTACTCTCCCAAGTGTCCAGCACTACACAGTCCTTCCCTCCCCTGCTACTCTCCCAAGTGTCCAGCACTACACAGTCCTTCCCTCCCCTGCTACTCTCCCAAGTGTCCAGCACTACACAGTCCTTCCCTCCCCTGCTACTCTCCCAAGTGTCCAGCACTACACAGTCCTTCCCTCCCCTGCTACTCTCCCAAGTGTCCAGCACTACACCTTCCCTCCCCTGCTACTCCTTCCCTCCCCTCCCTGCTACTCTCCCAAGTGTCCAGCACTACCCAGTCCTTCCCTCCCCTGCTACTCTCCCAAGTGTCCAGCACTACCCAGTCCCTCCCTCCCCTGCTACTCTCCCAAGTGTCCAGCACTACCCAGTCCCTCTTTGTGTGTCCTCTCCCAAGTGTCCAGCACTCCCCAGTCCCTCCCTCCCCTGCTCCTCTCCCAAGTGTCCAGCAGTCCCCAGTCCCTCCCTCCCCTGCTCCTCTCCCAAGTGTCCAGCACTACCCAGTCCCTCTTTGTGTGTCCTCTCCCAAGTGTCCAGCACTACCCAGTCCCTCTTTGTGTGTCCCCTCCCTCGCCTGCCCTCTCCTCCCTCTGCCTCTCCCCTTGCCCCCTCCACCCGGCACCTTCCAGCCCTGATACCCGACACTGCACTCCCTCTCGGGTTTCAGCCTTTTCCAGTGTGGACAGTCTGCCTGTTGTAGTGTTACACCAGGGCTGTGGTACTGACTACACATTCTTCCCTCTGCTTTCCTCACTCTGACAGGGCCTCAAAGAAAATGAATTGTGTGTGTCCCCAAGTGTGTGCGGGTGTGTTTGTGTGTATGTAGAGGTATCATATCCAGCTAAATATGCCTAACGATGAATAAAGTCAGGTATCTGGTGTCCGTGCTGTGCTACGGTCTGGCATGGAAGGAGTGGGTTTGACTGTGGTATTGAAATAGATCCCTTGACTAAGACAACACTGGACTGGACCGGAGCAGCCCGCAGACAGACAGACAGCTCCTGAAATCACTGTCTGTCTGTCTGTCTGTCTTATATTTTGTCCGTCTGTCTCTGAGAGTTCTATTTTGTCCGTCTGTCTCTGAGAGTTCTATTTTGTCTGTCTGTCTCTGAGAGTTCTATTTTGTCTGTCTGTCTCTGAGAGTTCTATTTTTGTCTGTCTGTCTGTCTGTCTGTCTGTCTGTCTGTCTGTCTGTCTCTGAGAGTTCTATTTTGTCTGTCTGTCTGTTTCTCTGACTGTGTGTGTGTGTGTCTGTCTGTCTGTCTCTCTGATCTGTGTGAGAGTTAGACAAAATATATCTGTCCATCTGTCTTTCTTTATCTACCCTTCTCTATTTCATAATCACACACTTATACCACTGACCTTCAAGCCCAACAGCCCCAGTTCATTACCGCGGTCACCCAAGGCCTGTTTTGTAGATCCACGTGGCTCCCTGTAAGTCTGAGAATCACAAAGTAGTACTCTGCCTGTGCTGCCTGCATCCTGTGGGAATAGCCTAGTCTACATTAACAGTTCCATCAGGGCATGTCCTCCTATATTACATTGAATTCAGTGTTGTTTTGTCTCACTATTTTCTCATTAGGGAGAGACAGGAATTTTTTCTTTCTCCTCCCTGTGCTTTACTTCCCACAATGTTGTTATTGTTTCTTATTGGCAGTTCAGACAAACATTTGCTTTGTGAGAGTGACAAGCCCCACAGAAAGAACCCTGACCAAAGGCAACAACGCAGGGCCGACCCCCAGATCCAGCTCAGATCCAGGCCGGGCTGACTTACATCAAGCATAGACAGCATTTAGCATGTTTTCATTCAAATGAGTTAAGTTGCAATTCTACACCACTCCCTGGATATCAAAAGCTACCATCCAAACCACTTACGCAAAAAGCGCACATTTCCTCTCACAAAACAACACAATTGTTTACATTTAATTTAATGTTGAATTCACAATAGTTGACAACTCAACCAAATGTAAATCAAAACTAGACTTTGAACTGACATCTGTGCCCAGTGGCCAATGTCAGAACTCATAAAACTGAAGGCAGACAAAACGTGGGCTTGTAGCCTAGCCTACTACAAGACTTGCACTCTAGCAGTAGGACTGAAACCAATACCATCATATTCAATTTTGTTTTGAATTGGAATCACCAAATAAAACAGTAGACATAGTTTCCAAGAAACTGATTCTGAGTCACTTTCCAAGGGCACAATTACTACGGTTACCTGTTTAGGTTCGGCCTACTGATCCTTTGCCCTAGCGGATATTCTCAAGTGATGTGACTATGTATGTTCGTTCGAATTTATTTATTTTTTACAACGTTACATTGTTGTAAACATGTAAACTAGCCTACTACAACAAGTGCGCGCACAACCGAAGCCGGGAAGAAGTGAAGTGTTCTTGCGGTTTGGTGGTGACGCACATCTGGAACGCCACTGGACTTTGCTTGCGCGAGGCTACGGATGGACTGACATGGCGTCACTACAGAAGGGCTACCTACCATTCAGTGGACACGACATAAAATATTAGATAACCTAAGAGTGACACTTTAATTAAACAGTCACACGTTTTCATTCCCTCAGAAAGCTATATTTCCCGACAGTCGGTTTATTGTGGCAAGGCCAGGTAATATAATATAGCTGTCTTATTTCGTGATATGAAATTATCATCATTATCATCATTAATCATTATTTTGGAAGTATTCAATAATAAAACGGCATTCAATTATAAGCAAATTGAATTGTTTCAATGGGAACAAATCGAAGTTTTCATGGCGTCTGTGAATGCCTCCAACTGTGTGATTAGTGCGCACGGAGCTCTCTCCCAAAGTCTCAATCTGCACTTTTATTTTTATCTCATCGTTATTTAACTAGGCAAGTCAGTTAAGAACAAATTATAATTTACAATGACGGCCTACCAAAAGGCAAAAGGCCTCCTGCGGGGACCGGGGCTGGGATTAAAAATAAGAATAAATTAAATAAAAATATAGGACAAAACACACATAACGAAAAGAAAGACAACACAACACTACATACAAAGAGACCTAAGACAACAACATAGCATGGCATTACTTAAGACTATTCACAAACAGAACACTGCTAAAAAAAAAGCCAAATAACTCATTTCCCCTCACCTTCATCTCTTGGTTGATCTCTCTCTTGACGGGGTGCGCGGGTTTCCTACTGCGTTTGTTTTCCGGCGGTCTCCCTTTCTCCATCTCTGGCATAGTTCTGACCGGCTCCGTGTCACTTCTTTGGCGTGCGACTGATAGAGCGCGTCACTCCGGGGATAGTCAAGGCTAGTCAAGGTGCGGCGACAGAGAGCGAAAGCTGTCACTCTCTGTGACAGCGGCTGTCATTCCCAGACGTCTGCGTCGGTCATCTGGGGGCACCTTCCACTGACTCTCCACTGAACATGGGTGCTGTGGGCTGCTGCTGCCGCCCTACCGCCGCCGACTAACAACCCCTCTCTCTAAATCCCAGAGAGCAGGGAGGGGCCTCCGCGCTGTAACCCAACACCTGGCGGCCACCCCTCCCGAATCTCAACAGATACATTTCATGAGGAATGCGAGGACTGTTTTATCTGCGGGGAACGACAGAACCAACACTGTCTATTATATTCCAGGATTTAAATAAAAGAGTTGGAAATCCCGCCTGGGTAAACGATACCACGGCAGAATGTTTTGGGGTTTCTCAAATTACATGTTTGATCAGAGCGAGAGGAACACAACGCCTGTGAAATGCTTACTTACAAACCCCTAACCAACAATGCAGTTCAAGAAATATAGTTAAGAAAATATTTACTAAATAAACTAAAGTCAAAAATGGTAAATACATTTTTAAAAAACACAAGAAAATTACATAACAATAAGTAGGTCATTTGTAATGTGACTATGTATAGATAATAAAAAGCAAGTAGCAGTAGTGTAAAAATGTAAATAGTATGGGTGGCCATTTGATTAATTGTGCAGCAGTCTATTATCTCATTCTGGGATATCCAAGGCCTGAGGTCATCTGCCTTTGGCTTAAGGGGCAGGAACCTGGATTCACCAAATAAATCAGAAATACAGACATTGTCATCCTACAAGAAACATGGTATAGAGGAAATGGACCCACTGGTTGCCCTCTAGGTTACAGACAGCAGGTAATCCCATCCACCAAACTACCAGGAGTAAAGCAGGGAAAGGACTCAGGGGGTATGCTAATTTGGTATAGAGCAGACCTACCTCACTCTATTAAATTAATCAAAACAGGAACATTTCACATTTGGCTAGAAATTAAAAAGGAAATTATCTCAACAGAGAAAAATGTCCTGCTGTGCTACCTATATCCCCCCACTAGAATCTCCATACTTTAATGATGACAGCTTATCCATCCTGGAGGGGGAAATGAATCATTTCCAGGCCAAGTACATGTACTAGTCTGTGGCGACAAATTCCAGAACTGGACAAGAACCAGACACCCTCAGCACACAGGGGGACAACACCTACCTGGTGGTGACAGCCTTCCCTCCCCATACGCCCCCCTAGGCACAATTACGACAACATAACCAAGAAAAACAGGTCGCAAATTCTGCAGCTCTGTCGCACGCTGGGTATGTACATAGTCAATTGTAGACGTCAAGGGGACGCTTACGGTAGGTACACCTATAGCTCATCTCTTGGCAGTAGTACTGTAGACTACTTTATCACTGACCTCAACCCAGAGTCTCTCAGAGCATTCATAGTCATCCCACTGACATCCCTATCAGATCACAGCAAAATCAGTCTACTTAAACAGAGCAATACTCAATCATGAGGCATCAAAGCCAAAGAAACAGAATAAAAGTAAGAAATGCTATAGATGGAAGGAAAGTAGCGTGGAAACCTACCAAAAAAACAATTAGGCAACAACAAATTCAATCCCTTTTAATTTAACTAGGCAAGTCAGTTAAGAACAAATTCTTATTTACAATGAAAACCTACCCCAGCGACACTGGGCCAATTGTGAGCCGCCCTATGGGACTCCCAATCACAGCCAGATGTGATGCAGCCTGGATTCAAACCAGGGACTGCAGTGACACATATTGCACTGAGATGCAGTGCCTTAAACCACTGCGCCACTCGAGAGCCCACTTGGGACAAGTATGGATAAATCACTTCTTCAATCGTTTAGACAACTTCCTGGACAAATCAAATCAAACTTATTTATATATAGCCCTTCGTACATCAGCTGATATCTCAAAGTGCTGTACAGAAGCCCAGCCTAAAACCCCAAACAGCAAGCAATGCAGGTGTAGAAGCACGGTGGCTAGGAAAAACTCCCTAGAAAGGCCAAAACCTAGGAAGAAACCTAGAGAGGAACCAGGCTATGTGGGGTGGCCAGTCCTCTTCTGGCTGTGCCGGGTGGAGATTATAACAGAACATGGCTAAGATGTTCAAATGTTCATAAATAACCAGCATGGTCAAATAATAATAATCACAGGCTGAACAGTTGAAACTGGAGCAGCAGCACGGCCAGGTGGACTGGGAGTCATAATGTCAGGTAGTCCTGAGGAGTCATAATGTCAGGTAGTCCTGAGGCATGGTCCTAGGGCTCAGGTCCCCCGAGAGAGAGAAAGAAAGAGAGAATTAGAGAGAGCATACTTAAATTCACACAGGACACCAGCTAGGACAGGAGAAGTACTCCAGATATAACAAACTGACCCTAGCCCCCCGACACATAAACTACTGCAGCATAAATACTGGAGGCTGAGACAGGAGGGGTCAAGAGACACTGTGGCCCCATCCGATGACAGGGCCAAACAGGAAGGATATAACCCCACCCACTTTGCCAAAGCACAGCCCCCACACCACTAGAGGGATATCTTCAACCACCAACTTACCATCCTGAGACAAGGCCGAGTATAGCCCACAAAGATCTCCGCCACGGCACAACCCAAGGGGGTGCGCCAACCCAGACAGGAAGATCACATCAGTGACTCAACCCACTCAAGTGACGCACCCCTCCTAGGGAAGGTATGAAAGAGCTCTAGTAAGCCAGTGACTCAGCCCCTGTAATTGGGTTAGAGGCAGAGAATCCCAGTGGAAAGAGGGGAACCGGCCAGGCAGAGACAGCAAGGGCAGTTCGTTGCTCCAGAGCCTTTCCGTTCACCTTCACACTCCTGGGTCAGACTACACTCAATCATATGACCCACTGAAGAGATGAGACTTCAGTAAAGACTTTAAGGTTGAGACCGAGTTTGCGTCTCTCACATGGGTAGGCAGACCGTTCCATAAAAATGGAGCTCTATAGGAGAAAGCCCTGCCTCCAGCTGTTTGCTTAGAAATTCTAGGGACAATTAGGAGGCCTGCGTCTTGTGACCGTTCAGTACGTACGTGTAGGTATGTACGGCAGGACCAAATCAGAGAGATAGGTAGGAGCAAGCCCATGTAATGCTTTGTAGGTTAGCAGTAAAACCTTGAAATCAGCCCTTGCCTTGACAGGAAGCCAGTGTAGGGAGGCTAGCACTGGAGTAATATGATCACATTTTTTGGCTCTAGTCAGGATTCTAGCAGCCATATTTAGCACTAACTGAAGTTTATTTAGTGCTTTATCCAGGTAGGTGGAAAGTAGAGCATTGCAGTAGTCTAACCTAGAAGTGACAAAAGCATGGATACATTTTTCTGCATCATTTTTGGACAGAAAGTTTCTGATTTTTGCAATGTTACGTAGATGGAAAAAAGCTGTCCTTGAAACAGTCTTGATATGTTCTTCAAAAGAGAGATCAGGGTCCAGAGTAACGCCGAAGTCCTTCACAGTTTTATTTGAGACGAACGTACAAGCATTAAGATTGATTGTCAGATTCAACAGAATATCTCTTTGTTTCTTAGGACCTAGAACAAGCATCTCTGTTTTGTCTGAGTTTAAAAGTAGAACATATGCAGCCATCCCCTTCCTTATGTCTGAAACACATGCTTCGAGCGAGGGCAATTTTGGGGCTTCACCATGTTTCATTGAAATGTACAGCTGTGTGTCATCCGCATAGCAGTGAAAGTTAACATTATATTTTCGAATGACATCCCCAAGAGGTAAAATATATAGTGAAAACAATAGTGGTCCTAAAACAGAACCTTGAGGAACACCAACATTTACAGTTGATTTGTCAGAGAACAAACCATTCACAGAGACAAACTGATATCTTTCCGACAGATAAGATCTAAACCAGGCCAGAACTTGTCCGTGTAGACCAATTTGGGTTTTCAATCTCTCTAAAATAATGTGGTGATCGATGGTATCAAAAGCAGCACTAAGGTCTAGGAGCACGAGGACAGATGCAGAGCCTCGATCTGATGCCATTAAAAAACCTTTTACTGTAATAGCGAAGGTTAAAATTTGGCAGTCGAAAACCTAATCAGTATATTTGACCTCTC